>NW_015161967.1:942922-945471 GCF_001447785.1 Gekko japonicus
ATATATATATATATATATATATATAAATATAAAAAATACATTTATAAAACCTCATGATAGATGGTGCTGAAAATACAGCAGACACTGGCCTGAATGTGTGCAAGCTGAAGGAGGTGCTTTCTGACTCAAGAAGGATGATTCTATGACACTGCAAAGGTGGCTGCTGTTCTGTTGGATCTTATGCCAGTGTATACTGAAGCTCAAATACTTTGGCCACCAAATGAGAAGGGAGCACTCACTGGAGAAGACCCTGATGCTGGGAAAGATTGAAGGTAAAAGAAGACGGGGATGGCAAAGGATGAGATGGTTAGACAATTGAGCAAACTTCAGAGGACGGCGGAAGACCGGAAAGCCTGGCGTGATCTGGTCCATGGGATCATGAAGAATTGGACTCGACTGCAACTGAACAATAACAACAACAAATCTAGATAACATCCTCTGTTCCTCCAGCAGTAGCACACAACAAAGGAAGCAAAAATATTAGTTGTCATAGCATTGATGATGATTGTCACTCTCATAAAATTCCTGTAAACCTTGGGTCCACTCAGTAGTTACTTGTTCCTTCCTCTGATGCCTTACATTACCCATTTATGAAACATGCCATTCAATTCATGATAAAGACAAAAAAAAAGTATTGACTTCATGTATTCTCTTTTCAGCACAAATATCACAAGCACACTGTCATTAGGAAACCTAATTAGGTCTAGGAGACCTAATGACATCATTAAATGATTATCAGTTGATGATTGTACCTCGAAGCACCCATCCTTCTGCAGATCAGGGTTTGACTCTTTAAGAACTGTAGTCTTCAGACTTCAGAAACCCAGGAAACCTATTTTGATTAATTATTTTACAGCCTGCCCCTTCTCAAGCTGGCCCCTCCTCCCTCGCCTGTACCTGTCACACACTGTACAGCCCCTTTTCAAATTGCATGTCAAGATGCTCATGCCCCATGGAGGCCTCCATCTTCCAGTGTTTTTGAAACAACTATAGTGACACACAATGCTCCCTCTAAGCTGTGGAGTCCTGTGAGCAAAAATTCTGCTTTGTGAGCTGCTAGCATTAAAGTTGTGAGCGAGCAATTTGGCTACTGCATAAATTAGTCTGCTCTGGAGCCCTCCTTCCTGAGCTAAGACAAAAACATGTGAGCCGGAGGCTAAAAAACTGTAAGCTAGCTTGCGCTAACTCAGCTTAGAGGGAACACTGGTGACAACCATCTGGAAGCAAGGGTAAGAAAAAAAAGTTTGTTGTTGGTACGTGGTCTACATGGTCAGGGAGCTGATTCCATCAGGCCACAATTTTGTTGTTGTTCAGTCACACAGTCGAGTCCGACTCTTCGCGACCCCATGGACCAGATCACGCCAGGCTTTCCGGGCTTCCACCATCCTCTGAAGTTGGCTCAATTTCATGTTCATTGTATCTATGACACTGTCTAACCATCTCCTCCTCTGCCGTCCCTGTCTTCTTTGACCTTCGATCTTTCCCAGCATTAGGGTCTTCTCCAGTGAGTGCTCCCTTCTCATTTGGTGGCCAACGTATTTGAGCTTCAGCTTCAGTATCTGGCCTTCCAGGGAACAGTCATGGTTGATTTATTTGAGGATTGACTGATTTGATCTTCTTGCAGTCCAAGGGACTCTCAAGAGTCTTCTCCAGCACCATAGTTCAAAAGAATCTATTCTTCGGCACTCGGCCTTCCTTATAGTTCAACTCTCACAGCCATACATGACTACTGGGAATACCATTGCTTTGACCATGTGGACTTTTGTTGGCAGGGTGATGTCTCTACAATTTAAGATGTAATTAATATCACCCCTTAGTTTGAAGTGATTTCACACTAAAGACAGCAAGAAACGTCCTTGTACCCAGAGACTACTCATAGAAATAGAAAAAGAGCATCATGGTGCTAAATGTGAACTTCCTGTATTGTTGAAAACTGCCATTGAGTATTAGTGTGTACAGATGAAGGGTGGCATCCCTTGATTTCTACGGTGAAATCTTGTGTGTTGAAAAACAGAGTAAAAACTCAGTTTTACACCTGGTGTAACTATTTATTATTTATTTATTTATTTATTTATTTTTGGGATTTCTATCCCGCCCTACCCAGTGGCTCAGGGCGGCTACCTCGCATTAGAACTGTACCTCCTTGGCACTACTCAGTCAATGCAGAGGGGTTTTTTTCTGCTAGTGCTCTGGATGATCTAGATTATGGGTGGTGGCATCTCTAAGAGTTTCCACCTGCCCCCATTACCAGAAGCTGAAAGGACTCTGTTTAAACCTTAGCTGGATTTATGTGAGAGTGGCTTGCCCTCTGTCCCACTATAAAAGTGCAAACTCCCAGGAAAGCCCAGATCCAAATTTGAGAAATGCTGTTCTAGCAGAACTAATTCGGGCAGCCAACAAAGAGCTGTCTGTCACCAGGCACAATGCCAGCCCATATAGAGAACTGCCATTCCAGTCACAGCAGTCAGTCAGCTCCATGATCCACTGGGTAGGAAGCATGAGTGGAGAACCCACGTGCTCCCCTGGCAAATGGCTTGGCTCTCACTGTG
>NW_015161967.1:945526-946607 GCF_001447785.1 Gekko japonicus
ACAACAGCTTGTTCACAGGAGGCAATTACTGAGCTACTTTGGAGCTCCTTGGGATATAATGCTCCTGTGGGAAGCAGAAGAGTGGGATTATAACCCCTTCCCAGAGGGACAAATACAGCACTTATAAGGCAACACCAACCTTTGGGGAGTCTGGCTGACAAGAAAAAAAGTCAGGTGTAAAAGAGAGTCCCTAGGAACAGAGCACACATTTCCCACACCATGAAGAAATGTTCTAACTAACTACACAGATGGAGGAGGAAGCCAACTCCAATTCCCTACTGAATCTCCCACTCCCAAACCTACCCCCAGCACCATATGGATTGGGTCACAGGCATAAGGAAATCACAGGTATTTGTTCTGGCTGGATACCTGTAGCCAAGGAGCCATTTTATAATCATGCATGCATGCATGCAAAAATAATAATAATCAGATTTGAAGCATTCATTTTCCTTTATATTTTGTACTGTGCAGCGCTATTCTTGTTAGAATGAAGAAATCCCAGCAGGCCTTGCAATAGAACTTCCATTTGCTCGCCCTGCTCACCGCCTCATCGTTCTCATGCCTCAGTGAAGCATACATGGTTATTTCACTCCTCTAAATAGAGAAATATGACAGAGCTCTTCCCCCCAATTCTTCTTAAGTGCTACTTTTAAGGGCAATAAAAATCTAGTTCTTTATACCATTTGTGTGAGAGATGGCGTGTCTCTCACCATCTTGGTGCTTTTTATTTTTATTGCTAAGCTCCGCTTTCTACATTGATTCCGACACAAATGTAATTGCCTAGATAAACTCCAGCTAATTCTTTTTGCTAGAGATACAAGGTGTTCAGCCATTATTCAGGATTTGTAGAAGAAAAGGTTCTCTATTGTCTCTTGATAACCTTGCAATTTGTTATACCAAACGAGAGAGTGTTATAGAATGGGTATCCTCTTGCTTGACTCCGCAGCTCTTCCTTCTCTGAAGTATCAGCTCTTTCCCAACGCCATGCCCAGTTCTATGGGCCTGCTATGTGGTTTAGTACGTAGAGTGTCAGGCTAGGATCTGGGAGACCCAGGTTTGAATCCCCCCTCTGCCATGGAAG
>NW_015161967.1:946725-970682 GCF_001447785.1 Gekko japonicus
ATACTGGTGGTGGTGGCGGCTCCTATTCGAAAGCCTGGCGGAAGAGCTACGTCTTGCAGGCTCTTTGGAACTGTACTAGGTCCCGCAGAGCCCTGATCTCCTCTGGGAGCTCATTCCACCAGATAGGAGCCGCCACCGAAAACGCCCTATTCCTGGTCGTGGTTAGTTTGATGGATCGGGGACCCGATACATCCAATAGGTTCCGGCTCCCCGACCGTAGTGCCCTTGGGGGAACATGTGGGGCAAAGCGGTCCCGTAGGTAGGCTGGTCCCTGACCATATAGGGCTTTAAAGGTAACGACCAGCACTTTGAAGCGAACCCGGTACGCTATTGGCAACCAGTGCAGCGCTTTCAGCACAGGCCGGATGTGATCTCGTCTAGGAAGATCCATCAACAGCCTGGCTGCAGCATTCTGCACTAGTTGCAGCTTCCGAATTTGCGACAAAGGCAGCCTTATGTAGAGAGCGTTACAGTAGTCTAACCTCGAGGTAACCGTCGCATGGATCACTGTAGCCAAGTCGTTCCGGTCAAGGAAGGGAACCAACTGCCGCGCCAACCGAAGATAGTAAAATGCCGACTTGGCAGTGGCTGCTACCTGGGCCTCCATTGTTAGTGAAGAGTCCAGGAGCACCCCCAAACTCCTAACCTCCGACGCTGGCACCAATGGCATCCCATCGAAGGTCGGGAGAGGGAGCCCCAGCCCCAAACCGATCCGACTCAGCCCCAGGACCTCCGTCTTTGTCGGGTTTAATTTCAGCCGATTCAGCCTGAGCCACACGGCCACGGCCTGTAACGCCCTATGCAGGTCATCTGGAGTGGAGCTTGCTGGGTGACCCTGGGCCAGTCATACTCTCAGCCTAACCTACCTTGCAGGCTTGTTGTGAAGATAAAATGGAGGAGAGGTGAATGATGTAAGCTGCTTTGGGTCCCCATTAGGGAGAAAGGCAAGGTGTAAATGGAGTAAATAAATAAATGAAATAAATGAGAGTGGCCACTATGCTAGAACATAACATGGGATGAAGGTAGTCACAATACTATGAACTCACAGCAGCACAGTTGACATAACAATAGCTAAATAATAGTAATTATTATTATCATATGGCATTGTGTGTAGAATAGCCAGGAGATCCTAACATTGTCTGGAAGAAGCAGAGGAAGCAGAAGAAGAGATTGGATTTATACCCCACCCTTCACTACCCAAGGGAGTCTCAGAGCCGCTTACAAACTCCTTTCCCTTCCCCTCCCCACAACAGACACCCTGTGAAGTAGGTGGGGCGAAGAGAGCTCTGACACAAACTGCTCTTTTTCGAGAACAGCTGTGCCAGAACTATGGCTTGCCCAAGGTCATCCAGCAGGTGCAAGTGGAGGTATGAGGAATCAAACCCGGTTCTCCCAGATTAGAGTCCATGCACTTAACCACTACATCAAACTGGCTCTAGCTCTTTTAGCATTATACATTACTAGGTGGTAAGCTAGACATAATTTTAAGACAAGAAACATTTCAGAGGTGGTTTGCCATTTCTGCTCTGTGTCATGACCCTGGTATTCCTTGGAGGTTGCCCTTCCAAGTACTAGCGAAGGCCAACTGCTTAACTTCTGAGATCGGATGGAATCGGGCTAGCCTGGGCTATCCAGGTCAGGAATCACAGCAGCTAATGAAGCAGCACTGACAGATCATCCCCTAACTTCCCCAGAAACTCTGCCACCCTCCACCAAATCACAGTATTGCTTTCCAGCAATGCCCCTTCACCAGGCATACTTACAAGGTAGCCAGGAATACATGGCAACAGAATGAATCTCATAAAGGCATCATGCTTCCAAACCTATACACACACAGGGCATAATTAAAGGCCTAATAAAACCCCACAGTTGAAAGTCAATTTGAATTTTAATTATTATGTATAAAAACCCAAAATACGATACAGAACGCCATTTCCTTTTGATTAACTTTAATAAAATGCATGGAATTAGTAACACATCTTCCCCAAACATTATCTCTCTGTGACCACCTTTAAAATTACCCAAAAAAACCCCAAAACCAACCAGATAAGTATCTGGGAGAATTTCTTGATCTATAAAACAACCATATACCTTCTGTAGTGAAGCCTAACCATGCAAGGTTCTTCTTTACCTTGAGCAAGTTGTTGTTGTTGTTCAGTTGCACAGTCAAGTCTGACTCTTCACGACCCCACGATCCACATCATGCCAGGCCCTCCTGTCTTCTGTTGTGCTCTGGAGATTGCTTAATTTCATGTTCATTGCATCGATAAGACTGTCTAACCATCTCATCCTTTGCCATCCCCTTCTTCTTTGCCAGCATCAGGGTCTTCTCCAGTGAGTCCTCCCTTCTCATTTGGTGGCCAAAGTATTTGAGCTTCAGCTTCAGTATCTGGCCTTCCAGGGAACAGTCAGGGTTCATTTCTTTGAGGATTGACTAATTTGATCTCCTTGCAGTCCAAGGGACTCTCAAGAGTCTTCTCCTTATAGTCCAACTCTCGCAGCCATACAGTACTACTGGGAATACCATTGCTTTGACTTTTGTTGGTAGGGTGATGTCTCCACTTTTTATTATGCTGTCTAGGTTTGCCATCGCTTTCCTCCCAAGGAGCATTTCATGGCTGCAGTCACCATCTGCAGTGATCTTGGATCCCAGGAACATGAAGTCTGTCACTGCTTCCACAACTTCCCCTTCTATTTGCCAAGGTGTGATGGGGGGCCGGATGCCATGATCTTAGCTTTTTTGATGTTGAGTTTCAAACCAACTTTGGAGCTCTCCTCTTTTACCCTCAGCAAGAGGCCCTTTAGGTCATCTTCACTTTCTGCCATTAGAGTGGTATCGTCTGCATATCTGAGGTTATTGATGTTTTTCCCGACAATCTTAATTCTGGCTTGTGATTCATCCAGGTTTGGATTTTGCATGATGTACCTGCATATAAATTAAATAAGCAGGGTGACAGTATACATCCTTGTCGTACTCCTTTTCCTATGCTAAACCAATCAGTTGTTCCATATCTGGTTCTAACTGTCGCTTCTTGACCCTTATACAGGTTTCTCGACATGTGAGGTGATCTGGTACTCCCATCTCTTTAAGGACTTGCCCGTCCACCCAGCGGTTCGAAAGCGTGTAAAACGCAAGTAGATAAAATGGGTACCTGCCCCTAGGTGGCAGGGGGCACCCCTCCTCCTTACGAGGATGTGTGGCAGGAGCAGCGGCGGCAATGGCAGCGGCGGCGGCAGCAGAGTTGGCCCTGGCGACCCAGCGTGCGTGAGGCTGGCTGGAGATGGAGTCGTGGTGCGAGGTGGCATGGCGATGCAGCGCGGTAGAGCCTGCAGGATGGAACCAGAGCTGCGGCTGGCGCGTTGCCGAGCACCGGGTGAAGCCCACCGGAAGGAGCCGTGGTTTAAGACCTGTTCCGGGCGCCAGGAAGTGAAGCGCCAAAGAGCTGCCAGGGACTGAACAACAAGCTGAGACAGGAACTGAATAACAACTGAGCATGCGGCCGGGATGCTGGTAGGTTATCACCCCCCATACAAATAATGTGGCCAGGAAGTGAAGCGCCAAAGAGCTGCCAGGGACTGAACAACAAGCTGAGCCAGGAACTGAATAACAACTGAGCATGCGGCCGAGATTCTGGTAGGTTATCACCCCCCATACAAATAATGTGGCCCTAGTTAGGGATAAACAGCTGTGTAAACCGCTCAGAGACCCTTCGGGTAAGTCGAAAATTAAATAAATAAATAAAATAAATGGTTTGTTGTGATTCACACCATCAAAGGCTTTAGTGTAGTCAATGAAGCAGAAGTAGGTGTTTTTGAGCAAGCAGTATTTATTTGTAACTACACAGGTAGAGTACTGGTAGGGGCACAAAGCCACTCCTGCAGGGCAGCAGATGTGCGGCCGCCCATCAGATCCCCATACAGAGAGATTCTGTACCTCCAAGGTGCTTGAGCTAACTCACTGATTTACAGTACAATCCTAAGCAGAATTAGAAGGGTATAGCTTTGCTTAGGACTGCACTGTTTCTTTTGAATAATAAGATAGGGCACTACATGTGTAGGTTAGGTACCAATCTTGTCATTGTCAAAAAGCATTTGAAGAAATAGACAGAAATCTAGCAAATAGGCAGCAGCTGCTGCAAATAAACAGGGTGTTTCTCATATGGGAGAGCGGGCATGTGTGTGTTGCCTGCTAGGAGGATCTGGCTTTTGTGAATGGTGTTGGGAGTGGGGGACACTGGGTTTTTCTCTGGACATTTTCTGATCTTTGGTTGGTACCATGTTTTTATTTTTGGTTTTTGAGCTGAGCTATAGTTCAAGCTGGCTACAATCCCCTCAAGAAAAAAAAAAGAGAAAGAAGGATGGATGGACGGACAGAAGGATGGAAAGAAAGAATTAATTGAGGGCAGGGGAGTATGTGTGAATATGTAAAATCTAGTTTGGACGAAATGTCCCAGGAATTTTGAGAGAAGCAAAAAAAGTTGTTGCTAAGATGAGCAAACTTTTGGGGGCAGATGTGAATCTGCATATTACTGTTCATGGCATAGGAGTGCAGTGGTGCAAATAGTTAATGTTCTCTGTTCATAGTGGTTGACAGGGTACAAACAAGTGCTTGGGGAGGGGCTGTGGCTCTGTGCAAGATCCTCTGCTTTGCATGCAGAAGGTCTTAGGTCCAATCCCCGGCATCACCCTTTTTAAAAAAAGATCAGACAATAAGTGATGTGACAGACCTGTGTTTGAGACCTGAAGAGTCTTTGCTAGTCTGAGCAGAAAATACTGACTGTGATGATCAGATTCATTATAAGGCAGCTGCGTGTGTGTATGTTTGTGTGTGTGTGTGCTGTAGGGATTTCAAAAGCTTCCAACTGGTGGTAAACTTCTCTATTGGCTGCTAGCAGTTTAATGAGAAAATCTGGAATAAAGGAAACCTGTAATGTCTGCTCTCATTGGCAAAGGCTTGTCAGAAATTGCAAGACACAGTATATGTGACAGATTGCCTTAAACGAAGAAGTGCAGCTTTATTTTGGCCAGCACAGTGATTTTTATTCAACAGCTCAGCAGAAAATAGTTCTAATTAAAGGAAAAACAAGATGGAAAAGCTGAAGCACAGTAAGGTCAACCCGTGTCTGTCTTTGTTTTTAAAGGCTTAACCTAAACAAAAAGACAACTCGCTCAAAATGGGGTGTGTATGGAAAGAGGGAAGAGTAGAAATGACAGGCACTATTAAACAAGGAGAAAAGGACATGCAAGGACAAAACACGAAATGGACGCCCTGTGGTACAAGGTGATGCTATTTGTAACAGGGAGCGAGAGAGCGAGAGAGATCTGTGAAATGCACGAGAAGCATCAGTGGGTGCACAGCAGGGCCACTCTCTAACAAGGATGAAGAGCTACAAACAGATTTCAAAAAACCCTGACATGCTTAAATCACTTATTATTTATAACTTTTCTTAACACTCTTTAAAAAGCTGAGCTCACCGAGAGCTGGACTAAAAAACAACAACAAATAAGACAAAAATTAACTCCAGTAGTATGTGAGATGAAAGACCCTAGGCTGTACAGCTGACATCCATCAAACTATGCAGAGAAAACACAGTGTGTAAAAACATAGATTTATGGTGTCGATCAACTTAAAAGGTGTAACTCTGCTTAGGATGACACTATTAGTTTCCTACAACCTCCATTTAGGCTCACAGACTTCAATAGATGAAGCCCATAGCAAGTTGCTTGCAGAATGCGGTTAAAGATTCTTCCAAGCAATCATACTTTTCCATAGAAAATTGTGCCTGTACAGGGATTAGCCCACCCAGGACAGTCCAGGAATGGGAGGGAATCCTGTACTTTTCAGTACATTAAAGAACAAACCATGAGATGGTCTATACCCTCTCTGGTTTCCAGAACAAGTCACAAAGCAACTCTTTGTTTCTCAAGAGGCAGCATTTCAGGTGCAATAAAACAGACAATGACAAGAGGAGGAAGGGAGAGATAAGCAAGAGAGCTCACTCCCATAGGGATCAAAACAATTATACCCCAATTCCAGTCACAAATTATATGTGACCATCAGCCAATTGCAAGTGGGCATGGGTGTGCCCAATTGTTGGTTGTCATAGCTGCAAAATAGGATTAGCTAGAAGTTTGGAGCCCCTCCTGCAGTCAGGTGACCAAAACTCCATGAGGTCTGGCTTTTGGCATGAAAGTGTGAAAGAATGTGGGTTTATGGCATGGCTATAGAGGCCATGTGGCCTCACCAATTGGCTTGCAACAGGAAACAAGACACAGCATGTTATCAAAAGACATCACAGGAGAAGGCATGTGAATATAGAAGCAATATTTCTATACAGTGCCATTGTTACATTTTTGTTGTGGGGAATCCAGAGAGTGTCTCTGAAGCTTGCCCTGCCTTTCTTTTGTGAAGATGCACATTTTCTCACCATGCAGGGTTGGATCCACTCCTCCCTTGTACAAATGAAAGGCAATTTCTGCTTGCACAAGGGGTGGATAATTTACATTGATGCCTTCTTCCCACCTTATCTCCTTCTAATCCACATTATCTCTGAGGGTCCTTGAACCTCAAGAGAAGCTTTCTTGGAGTTGCAGCGGGAAAAGACCTGTGCCAAAGGATCTGTTTTCATGTTTACATGTATTGCGCCACTAGGTGTCTCAGGACCTCCAGGACTAAATTCAAACAAGCAAACCAGTGGGTTGTTTGGCCATATCAGTGCAAAGGCTTGTGTGAGAAATCTCATGATAGAATACAGAGAACAGTATGATGACATTAAAGTCAGAGTCCACCCAGGTACACTGTATCCCAGAGCAAATGAACGTGGACTGAATAATTGCTGAATGGGATGCTCTATGTCACAGCTCTAAGTAAGATCTCCACCTTTTGTGCAGTTAATTCATAGTGATGTAAAACTGTTGCGTTTGTGAAGTGGCAAACTATTTCAGCCTTTTGTCCAACCATTCTGCCAAAGGGAGGTTGTTCGGTATCCTTCCTGCTGTTCAGTCCATGTTCTATTTATTGCTAGTATTGCCTTAATAATGAACCTTGGGAAATGACCATCCAGGAATCTGTGAATGATTTAAATACCCTAATGACTGAAGAGTTACTGACTTTTTCAAAAAAATGGCAATTAAAGGTGACAAACTGTAGCTCTTTAATCCTGGGTGGCTTCCTAGATTACAGGGGAGATGCCATTGATAGGCTTTTGATGTGGATCATTACAAAGTCATGCAATGCAGTATAGGACTTCCTATGCTCTGACCCATGTCTAAATTAAATTTTAAAAGTGCTGTTTACAATGCTTTGTGCTGCTTTGGCGAAAAAACATTTTTGGGGAAGAGAATTCATAAAATGGCAATTAGAGGGAGGTGTTTTCTGCTTCCAGAAGCACAGCTAGTCTTAATTAGTCCCTATGAGAAAGCAGAAGAGTTGTTTCGCATGAACTTTCAGATTCAGTGTGAACATTCTTGCCTCTAGAATGCACTATGTGGAAGTGGGAGACTGGGAGTGAGTTGGGCACACTGATTGTAATGTTAACTGTTCTGCTCGCACAGCACACAACATGCTTAATAAAAACAACCCTGTCATTTTGTTCCTTGTTGTAATTGTTGGTTGTGCTTGTATTTCAACAAACCATGTGACCTTGGCTGTCAATGAAATATCTTGTGAAAGGTCATTTGGTTTTTTCATTGAGATCATTTTATCTTCGAGACAGCCAGTGAAGCACATTAATCGTCATATTATAAACAGAAAGTACCTATCGTTTAGACATCATGGTTCTCCTGCAGTCAAAGGCAAAGGTTCTGCTCACTGCCTTGGCCTAATTACCTGGTAGAGGAATACGGACAAGTGATACCTCTTTGGCCATCAAGCCCTGACAATTGACATCCCCTTGTAGTTCAACCTCAGTATTCCTTGAAAGTTTTGTTTCTGTTCCTTGGCGTAAAACATGTGACAAGCCTTGTGAAGATTCTTATACTCTCAGTCAGTGTAATTAACAGCCTCCTAGGATTTTCTCTTATGAAACTATATGCACACTGACACTCTTATGGCATAGGTTAAATACTTAAACATGGGAGTGCTATTCTATGCAGAGTTACACCCTTCGGGCTTAGAAGTGGGGTAATTCTTATTTTATTTATACCTTGCCTTTCTCCCCAGTGGGGACCCAAAGTGACTTACATCATTCTCCTCTCCTCAGTTTTATCCTCACAACAACCTGTGAGGTAGGTGTAGCAGTGGCAACAGCCCTCCAACCGGGGTGGTCTTTCCATGGGATAAAAGACATCCCAACACCTAGGAGAACCTCTGAGCCTCCTAACAGCACTGCACTCCAATAGCCAGGCTTGGTAGGAGAGGTGACTTGCTGAGGAGCCTGAGAGACATTGTCTTGTCAAGAGACACAGGGCTGACATTGTTGCGAAACCCCTCCAAGTATCCTCCCTCCTTCCTCTCTACTCCTCTGTAGAACAAAGGCTGGATAATCACTGCCTCTGGCCTCAAGGTTTCACAATTAAATGGCTAAGATGATGACTATTGTCTACCAGGATGCAGACAGAAGGACAGAGCATCTGGCCCATCTCCTCTGGAAGAGAGCCAGTTTGGTGCAGTGTTTAGGAGTGCAGACTCTAATCTGGGAGAACCACTCCTCCACATGCAGCTGCTGGTGTGACCTTGGGTCAGTCATGGCTCTCAAGAGCAGTCCTTGAAAGAGCTCTCTCAGCCCTACCTACCTCACAGGGTGTCTGTTGTGCAGAGGGGAAGGAAAAGGAGATTCCTTTCCTGAGATTCCTGAGACTCCTTTGGGTACTGAGGGGCAGGGTATAAATCCAGTCTCTTCTCTCTCCTTCTCCTTCTCCTTCTCCTTCTCCTTCTCCTTCTCCTTCTCCTTCTCCTTCTCCTTCTCCTTCTCCTTCTCCTCCTCCTCCTCCTCCTCCTCCTCCTCTCTGGTATGAATGGATTATGTGTGTAAGCAATTTCCTGTCTCAAAGCCTGTCACACTAGGGATTCAATGGTATTTCTCCCTTCTGGCTAATAACTTCATTCCTGTCAGAATATTCCAGTTGTTTGTCCTGCATCTGTATTTCCCCTTCTTTATTCCAGGCTATCAAGGAAAACATTAACTTTCAGCTTCGACTAAATAATCACCATCTAGCCTCATTTTCACACCTATTAGGAAACATCTCAGCTTTTGTGATGTACTTGGGAAACTCCAGACACTTCTTTTGTCCAGCAACATGAATCCCATCACACCTTTGTCGCACTAGCTCATCTATGTCATCATACCCTCAGGATACATTTGGGGGTATAAATAGTCCACCACATGCCCAGTGTGATTGAGTCTGGGTGCCCAGAGAAGCTATCACCTGTGATATATGTCAGGTCTTTGTGTGTGGCATGCTGGTTGCTGTCATGTATCTCCTTTTCCAGAACCTCAGGCTTAGCCAGCTCTCCAAGATTGGCAACACATCACCCCCCAAACTCCCCATTCCCTCCTATTCATCTACTTCCTCCTTTTCTTTCCAATATCTTGTGTGTATGCTCTTCAATCTCTGTGTATATATTTAAATGCTGTTATTTTTCTACAATAAACATATTCCCCTTTTAATAGTGGCCTGGTTCTTGGCTCCAAAAAAGCGTTTAAAGGAACAGATCTCCAATAAACACTGGTAGCCAGATCTTGCTTAATACCCCACCTCTCGCTGAGGCCTACCAATTAGCTAAATTCCCCCATGAAACTGAAGGCATCAATTCAGCTTCTTCAATCTAAGCTGGTGGGGGTAACAGTAGGTTAGGCTGAGAGAGTGTGACTGGCCCAAGGTCACCCAGTAAGTTTCCATGGCAGAGTGGGGAATCAAACCTGGGTCTCCCAGATCCTAGTCTGACACTTTAACCACGACACCATGCTGGCTAATTCTGCTTATCATGGCACCATCAGTCAGACTGGTTTAACTCTGGAGAACTAGAAACAGATATTTGATGGGGGTGGGGGGAAGAAATCCCACCTCACATCCCCAAATACCCCCTTCCAGAATCCTCTACACTCTCAAGGGGGGGGCAGCATGCTGATTTCTTCTTCCCACTTCTTTCCTTCAGATGATAATTGCTAGTGAGCTGCTCTAGATATTCTGTCCCTTCTGAAACATATTCAGGCTATATAATTGGTCTTTTTGACAGATTCTGTTCTTTTGCTTTTGGTGACTTTATAAAGTCATGTTTTTCTGCACACTTGGAGGGTCCGTTTGAGTAGGCCCTTGTCTGTGGCTACCTTTTTGTTGCTTTTCCAATCTGCACAGGAGCTAGCCACCTTATTATTGGGTTTAATTATACATGGTTACAAATCAGCTTTTCAAGTTTCACAGATTCTTGGTTTAAAAGCAATTTCATCTTATGGACTCATATGTGCAACCATTTCTAGTGGAGTTGGCATCAAGTGGGGAGGACAGTGTCCTTTAAGGACTCCACCTTCCCAGTTAGCATTACCTCTGTCTTTTCAGGGTTTAGCCAGGCAGCAATTCAGGATCTTTACCACATCACCAGGAGATCTGAATAAATAGAGCTGAGTATCATCAGCATATTGATGACAACCAACCCCAAAACTATGAGTGATTTGTCCTAAGGGCTTTACATAGAGATTAAAAAGCAGGGGAGATAGAATTGCACCCTGTGAAACCCCACAAGATAGGTGTCAGACTCGATGTCCTTTTCAGTAGGCTTTATTTTAGAAGTCAGGAAAGTCGCATTCAAGTTGAACTCTTTGCCAGAACTGAAGAATATTACAAAGTTGGAAACTACAAGACTCTGGTCCAGCCCTCATACGTACGTCAGCATTACATAGTAAGCAGGTGCAGTACTACAAGACAATTAACATGGTGAGAATGTTTATCATTACAGACTTTCTCGAAGGCCGTGAGAAGGTTGAAAAGCGAAAGCTTCCACTGGCCTCTGGAGGAGGTATACTTGATTAGTGTTACATAGCGCAGCTAATCTGCAGTCACTCAGACATGTCTCAATCCTCCTCCTCTCAAGAATGTCAGAGGAGGAACCTTGTGGACAGATTGATACCATGGCAGCAGGTGCTATATGGAGTATGGGAACAGGAGGCATGAGGACGGAAAAGGAGGAGATGGCAGGAGCAACTATGATAGGGATTAACAAAGCAAAGCTATGTACATCAGAGAACCATGATTACACTTACACAGATCCAGTGACTCAAATACAAGGGCAAGGGTCTGATTCTGACAATAGGTCCAACACGGATGAAGTCTGATTTCCAATAGCAACCCTTTGAGTCTGATCCATGAGGAATGATTTGAACCAGTTCAACACAGATTCCCCTGACACCTACTTCTGTCTCTATGCACCTCAACAAGGTAGCATGATCTATTGAATCAAAAGTTGCAGATAAATCCAGTAAGAGCAACAGAGAGTCTTGTCCTTTGTCTACCCTCAGATGAAGGTCATCAGCTAACGCAAGTAAAGCTGTCTCTGTCCCCTAACCTGGCCTGAAGCCAGACTGAAAAGGGTCTAGTGCAGATGAGTTATCCAAGAAGACTTGGAGCTGGTTTGCTACTGCTCTCTCAATCACTTTGCCCAGAAAGGGTAGATTAGAGACCAGGTGATAATTGGTCACATCATTTAAATACACTACACTACACATTAAATACACACACTACGCATTTAAAGTAGTGGCTGAATAACTGGCTCTTTGAGTGGCTGAGGGAAGATGCCCTGAGTTAATGACTGGTTTATAATAGTTACTAAGGATTTGTTGAGGTGGTCCTTACATGATTTGATCAGCCAGGATGGGAAAGGATCCACAGTACAAGTAGTGGCCTTCACAGATCCTAGAATCTTGTTCACATCCATCACAGAAACTGGGCAAAATGATCCATAAGTAGCCCAGATGATGTATTAGGTTTTTCTTTTGGAGTACTATGTTATAATTGACATCCAGATCAGAACATATTCTCAAAATTTTATCAGCCAAAAAACTTGGCAAATGTATCACAGCTGATTGTTTGTTCCTGTGACATTAGAGGCTCAGTTTTAGGTAGCATCAAATACTGAGCTACCTTGAAAAGTTGGGATGAGCATGAACTAGCTGATGTTATAATAGTTGAGAAGTAAACAACAACATCTGAGAAGCGCCCCGCAGCCATTGACAACCCGTTCTGCTCCACTGCAGAAGCGGAGTTGAAAGACACCGGGGAAAATCTGGTAATTAACGGGTTACAATGGGCCATGGACAGACTTTCCTGTATGTGATCACTCTAGAGCGCTCTCATGGCATTGGGATGGTCTGATCAGGCCATACCGACTCCATGCCGTTGTTCCCCCCCCCCTTTGCAGTATGCACATCATCACAAACTCCATAGGGAGCCCTCGGTGTGGAGGTGTGATTCATCGATCCCTCGGTTAAGTGCATGGGGGAGGGGAAAGGCACAACCCCCCCCCCCCGACTCACCCTCAGTTTTATCTGATCGTGCACTGATGGACTGCGCCTACAGCTTCAAAGGGAGGTGTGATCATGCAATTGCGGGTCAAATTCCTCTGAAGTAAATAGCTTCCCTCCCGCTTTTTTCTGGCGTGTGTGACTGCAACCTATGAGTTCTCTGCCAGTGCCATTCTAGGTGTCTCCCACCTGTTTTCAGATCGCTCAGCACTGTGGTAAACCACTGGGGTTGGGTTTTGTTGTACGGGTGGGAGAGGTTGACAAGGTGCAACCCTGTTGATAGCTTCAAGGAGCTTCACAATCCATGTTTCCACTGTGGCCTCATCAACAGTACATGTTTTTGGAATCCTGAAATTCCCCAAGGCATTCTGGAATCCAGTAGGGTTTTTTACTCTCACATTGAAGGACTGGAAGTCCAAACACCCATATGAGACAGATCACTAGACTATCGTTCTGTTCAAACTAGAAGCAGGGAGACAAATGATGCAGCAAAATGGAGATCAGATTGTCATTTGCTGAGGAACATGGCTCCTCTCTGCATAGAATAGGGTTGCCAAGTCAGAAACTTACCGCAGCGGGGGACTCCCGGCCGGCGTCTAGAGCGCGCGTGCATGTGCGAAGTGCGCACGCGCCGCGTCTACGTCACCCGGAAGTGACTCAGGTACACCAGGCACGCTGGGGGCAGGGCCAGGACCATCCAAGGGAAAACCATAGAGTTTTCCTTCGGATGACCGTGGCCCCGCCCCCAGCATGCCCGGCATACCTGCGTCACTTCCGGGTGACGTGCACGTGGGGGTGGAGTTCCCCCCGGGGCCTGATCCACTGGTGGCGGGGAACGGGCCTCTGGGGCGGGGGTTTCCCCACCCCCCGGGGGAACTTGGCAAGCCTAGCATAGAATGATGGAAGTGAAGGACTTTTTGGGCTGTCTCTTTGCCTCGGATTACAGAGGAAGACAACAGGAGACTCAGAGAGCTAGATAGGGAGGACACTGATCACCCTTGCTTTTACTACTCTCTGATGCTATCCCTTTGATGTGTAGACTGCTACTCTTAGGGAAAACTCCCTTCCTCCCAGTCACAGACTCTCCATACACAATGCCATGAGTTAGGGTTGGCACCATGAGAGCAGGATGCTTTCCTGCAACTCCATCCATCTAGCTAGTTAGACTAGATTAGAGAATCGATCTCTTCACTATCCTATCTAGAAATGGCGTTCCTATAATAAAGAACTCTTATTAGTTTGAAAAGATACAAGAGGCTCCGTGTGTAACTTTGTTTCTTGCTGGCACACAGACTGACTAGATGGCTCTGCTGCATTTTAAGCCATTGAGTACTCTGCTACCCTACTAAAATTCCCAGTATAGAAGCTAGCACATGACATCTACAGAAACGATCTCCCGTCCTTGCAGCCTCAAAAATAAAGCAGCTATCAGACGTTAATCGATAATAAAGAAGGAAATAAACTGAACTCCAGAAAGATTTCCCCTTTTTTAATCTTGCCTACTTTGACTCCATATGCAAATTTTATACCTATGGATGGATTTCTTTTATGCCAACGGTCAGTACATAGAATCAATACCATATTGACAGCTGTTGCTGTTTCAAGACATACACATTCAAAAAGACATTGCCTTCCAAACAAATGGCTCTGCTCACTGTGTCACATTGCTGCAGATGGAGAAAAATGGCTCCTACTGAAACCCCTTGATCTGTATAACTGTTAACATTGCTTGCTTGAGCTCTGTCTTCAGTTGCAACTGGCCATCCTATTTTATGCACCAACTGCCTTGGAAACTCTGCTACAACTGAGGGCTGATTTAAAATAAATGAATGCCAAACTGAGCCCATTTGATTTCAGAGAGGGGACTGTTATTTACATGGGGGGGATGACACAATGCATAATCTGTTCTGTTTACCAAGAATAATGGCAACGAAAACGGAGCTTCAATTCTGATTTATTTTGTACCTGAGGAAAATATGTTTATTCATTTGCCTCTCTTGAAATTGATATAATTGTGTTACCCCTTATTTTCAAGAAATGAAGTTCACTTACAAATGAGACTGTGTCCTCAGTTTACAAACGGTGCTGCTGTCTACCGTATGGACAATTTCCTAGAACACTGGAAGTAATGGGCAGCTTTTTAAGTGCTGAAAGCTCTTGCAATGAGCTTGATTCACAGATGTTGCATAACAAGTGCCATTAACATTGGGCAGCTCATCTTTATCCTTCAGAGATATCTAATTTGGAGCTGGCTAGTACATTTGCATGCTGTACTGCAAACTTAATACTCGTAGCCTTGAGATATATGTAAAGATTAGACAAATCAATCAAGAGAATTATATTCTTCCTTTAATTTCTCCGCACTTTGGTTTAGCCCTGCAGTCTCCGGGGCTCAGTTGCCTCCTCCCTGAGAAATGGAGCTGTTGAAATAGACTTTTCCTAGAAATAAATGTATTAGTGATTGAAAGCCTTGGTGTGCAGAAAGAATGCAAGAACACATGGAAGGCCATACTGTGTATAAAGGATCCAGCTGAGCACTATCGTTTCTACTACTGCAATGACAAAAATCAGAAAGACTAAGTCCGTAAGAAAAGGCAAATGAACTGATTTGACTAGGTGGTCTATGAACTCAAAATATACTTACTTTCCCCTAAACACTGCCAATTTCTAAATAACATATTTGTTTAGCTCCAACAGCACATCTAAGCTGCAGCAGGTTGCTGAGCCTCATGGACCTCAGCTGGTCTGCTTTGGCTGACTTAGTTGGGATTTGATCTTCCAAAGGAAGAAAGGGGAAGAATAGACAGTGGCTCTTGACCCTCCATAGAGTTAAATGGTGGTTAGTTTAACTTAAGTATGTCATAATGTGCAGCCCATATTGCACCAGTATCCGATTCCTTTTAAGCATCACTCATGCCTCTGCCTTGCTCATGCCCCATAAGCTTTCTTAAATATCTCAGTCATACAGCCAGGCTGAAAGTTAAATGGGTAGATGCCTGCCTTATACCTTTCAGGAGGCAGTTCTGGAGCAGTGGGAAGGCAAGAGAAAAAGCCAGGGCCCTGGCCCTAATGGATTGCATTCTTGAGAGAAAGGGGTCTGCTAGGAGCCTCTGTTGTGATATTCTGTCCAGTGGGCATAACCTGAGAATGGGATCACTCTGTGAATATTGGGGAGGTGGTATGTTGGCTAAATATATTCCGTGCGCTATAGGAAGTGATGTAATTGTAGGCTTTGCAACTCAGCGGGACCTGGTTCTGAACAAATGTACATTAGATCATGTCTCTTCTGCAATTATTATTATTGTTGTTGTTGTTGTTGTTATTTTATCCGTGTTCACACATTACAATAAATGCATGTACTTGTGTAAACCTGTTTGTAAGAAAGAGCCAATGTGCATTCACTTCACAAATGAAACTGTACATGCATTGAATGTAACACGAGAGTCACTCAGTACACATTAGGGATGCCAGGTTCCCACTGGCAGCCAGGAATCTCTCCTGCTCTCCGCTCCTGTTGTCTGCCACCTCTCCAAAAGCCAGCAGAAGAAAAGGGACTTTTAAAATAGCCATCAGCATGACAGTGTTACATCCTTTCTGGGAAAAGCTCAGAAAGGATGTTATTCTACTTCAGGAGTTGCCAGAAATGCTGCGGTTTTACCATAGATGGTTTTACCAGTAACTTCTAAAGCAGGGATGCTGTCATGACAATGGAGGGCCCCCCCCATGTTTCTGCCCCCTCCCCCAGACTCCCACTGGCTGGCAAACGTAACGAACCATGTAAAGAAGAATGAAGTGTACACTGTACAAAGATTGTATGTGTGTTCACTGTAACTTCTGAACAGGGCTAGTACCTTTGATGGTACCGTCTAAGAAGTTTGAAAATAAAGAGGGTTGTATTTTATCCTGAGTGGCCAAAGATAATGCATCCTGATTGGTCATTAATTCATTTGTAGATCAGATTATAACTTTCTTTGAGGCTCTAGAATATTTTCCATTCATTGCCAATGCACACTTGTATGGGGCCTCATAATTCTTTGCTAGAGGTGGCATTTTCAGCAAAACAGAGGGGCATTTAATTGGCTAGCAGGGTTACAGTTGTAAAAAATAATGTCAGAACCTATTATCTTAATGGAGTTGGAAATTCTATGGCTAATAAAGGTGTCACATTTCCTGAGACCTAAGAACACCCATCTTTTTATGGTGGCAAGTTGTCAGTAAGAAGTAAGTTATGGTAAGCTTGAAACATGATGATTATCTTCTTAGCCAACTGTATAGTAGTTTCTTGATATACAGCCATTTGATAGTGAGCTGGAATAAAGCCCCCAAAAATGGACAGTACAACTAATGCATGATGCCCAGTGTAATTCAACAAAGGAAACAAATTTTAAAGTGCCTTTTGGGAGCAATCGTAAAAGACTAATCTAAAAATCATGATCTCGATATCACAAATTCTCTGAATACCACATAACCTCTTTGCATAATTTCTAAGCATATTCTCCTTCTGTTTTTTCCTGTTAAATTAGCTTTCAGGGCACACACACACACATGTAGAGGACAATCACATATAAAGGAGGAACAGACTATTAGTATCACTCTGTTTACCTGTAAACAGGTGCCCCCCCCAGTGTGGGTGACAGAAGCATCAAAACCACAGACAAAGTGTGCATTTCTATATACTCAGGAGTCTCCCAGGTCTGTAGAAAACATGCTTTTATTAATTATCCAAAATATTTTTTTTAAAAAACCAACCCAGGCAGGTGGGCTTGCCACTTCTGTGCTGGGAATTTCTGGAGATGTGGGGATGGATCCTGAGGGATGGAGTTTGGGGAGGAGAAGGAACAGATAGAAGGCTTAGCAGAAGGAATAGGACCCTGCCGAACTCACTAATACTAGCTGGAATGGCATGGCTGTCTCTGGGACAAATCTTGCGTTACCACTGTGCTGAAACAACCCTTACTGACCAAACTGAGGGTTTTTTGGCCAAGTGTAGAACTTAAACCTCACTTGGGAGTGAGAGGGTGAGAAAGGACAGTTGTCTTCCTCATGGTTAGGTTGTTTTTGTGAGGCGTTTACCATAAGATACATTCAGTTCTTTCAAAAGTTCACATGGTAAATTAAGGGAATAATATACACAAGTGGGGACCTGCAAGAAACTTGCGAGGAGGGAACATCCACCCACCTTTGCTCCCTTCCCTCTCTCCCCTTGTCTGCCAACGTTTCCCCCTCAATGTTTCTGCCCTTACCCCTCATCTAGCAATCTTCCCTCCCCTCCCCCCTCTTCCCTCACCCCTTCTATGTCAGTCTTCCACCTTCCTCCCCAACTCCCTTCTCTGGCAATCCTCTCAGCTTCTGTTTCTCCCCTCATCCCTTGTATGTCAATCTCCCCCTCTCTTTCCCCCACCTCTTCTCAATCTGCCCCTTCCCTCTCCCCTATTCTCAATTTCCCCCTCTTCTGTCTCCTAAGCTTGGGAGCTGCACCAGCTGATCTCTGTCATCTGGAAAGCAACTAGTTCTGCGTGATCTCCAGCCCCCAGCCCACCTGGAGGCTGGCAACCCTGCTTTCCCTGGAGGGAATGGCTGCTTTGGAGGGTGGACTTTATGGCATTATCCCCCTCTGAGGCCCCTCCCCTCCTCAAACCCCACCATCCACAAACTCCCCCCCCCCAATTTCTAGGAATTTCCTAAACTCTTTCTCTCCTCTTGTCAGTCCCCATATCCTCTCCCTGCCTCATTTTCTCCTTCTCAGCCATTCATCAACGTACCTTTAAATTGCCTCCCATCTTCATCTACATGTGTATTTTATTTACTTCATTTATATTCCACCTTTCTCCACAGTGGGGACCAAAGCAGCTTACATTATTCCTCTCCTCTTTTTAATCTGTGCAACAGCCCTGTGAAGTAGGTTAGTCTGAAAGTATGTGAATGGTCCAAAGTCACCCCATCAGCTTCCACAGAAAGATGGGGATCTGAACTTGGGTCTCATAGATCCTACTCTGAAGCTCTAACTACTACACCACACTGGCTTTCGTAGGGTGGCTCCTGTTGAACAGTGGCAAGCCGCTAGGCCTAGTTGAGTCATGCAAGTCGGGTGGTAGGTATGAAGTCACCCAGAGGTTGCTTCTAGGCTTAGGGTTGCCAACCTCCAGGTGGGACCTGGAAATATTCCAGAACTACAACTGAACTCAAGACAACAGAGGTCTATCCCCTGGAGAAAATAACTGCTTTTTTTAAAAATAAATTTTATTTATTGCTTTTATACATACTGATTTGTTCATTATATATACATGCATCTTAGAGTCATTCATCAATTTTCTAACCATTTATACATTCCCGACCATCGTTTTACAAAAATTTCATCTTTTTTTCCTTTAGCATTAAGCTCAATTTATCTATTTCAGCTACCCTCATCAGATTCTCTATCACTTCTTCCTGTTTCGGGGTATTATCTTGTTTCCAGTATTTTGCCCATTTTATCCTAGCTATGGTTATTATATATAATATTAAACATTTTTCATTATAATTGATACTTTCTGGTAGTATATTAAGTAAAAATATTTCCAGCCGTAGCTCAAGTTTCACCTTCGTTATTTCTTGTATTATTTTCTGAATAAATGTCCAGAATTTTTGTATCTTTGAGCATCACCACCACCACATATGGTAAAATGTTCCTACGCTTGTTTTACATTTCCAACAGATGTTAGAGCAGTTTGCATAACATTTAGCTATTCTTTCTGGTGGCCAATACCATCGGTGAAACATTTTAAATACATTTTCTTTAAAGCTGGTCGCTCTCATAACTTTAATAAGTTTCCAGATCTTCAGCCAGTTGTCCTCTTGGATTGTATAACCTATATCTCTTGTCCATGCAACTATATTATTTTTCATTGTTCCGTCTCTCATATATTCTTCCAGTAAGACTTTATATAATTTCTGGATCATTTTGTCGTTTGACGACAACCAGATTTTGTCTAACTCATTCTTATCCTCATAGAAACCTACTTTTACATCTTTTTGATACCTTGACTTTAATTGTGTCCGTTCCCACCAGGATAGTTTTAGATTATATTGTGCTTTTGATCAGGCATTATATCCGGCTGAGGTCTCTCCCCTCCTCAAACTGTGCCCTCCTCAAACTCCACCAAAGAATCTCCAGGCATTTTTCAACCTGGAACTGGCACCCCTAGCCAGGCTTGGCCCGAGTGAGTTCTCCCTCAAAGGCCAAAACAGGCCCTGCCTCCCCATCTTTTTACTCCCCCTGCCTTTTACTCACATATATATAACAAAAACCTCAAAATTTCACATGGAATAAATTTACAGGAAAACAAGCATGCTGCAAGTGATTGATTGGTACTTTGCTATTCTAGGAGCCTATCAGCTAAGCAATTTTGTAAGAAAATAGATGTCTGTCGCACTTTGTAATAGTAACCATTAAACATTTATTAAGCAGTCCTAAAACCGGAACATTTTTCTTGGTGTGAGTAGGAGCCAAACTGTGGGGTATAAAATGCAGCAGTGTAGATTTTTTTAATTCAGCACATTTTTTAAAGTGAAAAAACATCACTAGTTCTGTTCCCAAATATCATCCATAGCAAATTCTGAAAAACTGTAGCCATATTCCAAGATGACAGCCAACCATGAGTTATGTAATGTATGACAGCCTGCATGTTTTAACTCCATTATTTTTCATTAAGAAGCACTTGGTTGCAAATCGTTCCCTCAAAATGTCTTTACCATCTACTTTCCCCAGAAATCTGTAACTTCCACTGTCCTTTAGCATATCAGTACCAATTAACTGTGTGTGAGAAGAGGATTTGGGTCATGGTGTCCTGTTATTACAAGCCAAATTTCTGCAAGATGACTTTTGAGAATCTGGATGTTGCAGGATCCAGCTGTTGGTACAGATGGTCCCCAAGGAGAGACAATGTGAAAGACTCCTAATGAAGAACAGAGAAAAATATGGGCACTTCATAATAAAGAATGTGACTGTAGGAGAGTGTAGAGTCTGGGAACCAGAAGTTGGCCCAAAGGCAGTGCTACCCTTCCACTCACCTACCACTCATCCATCAATCTGCCTTCCTCATCGGAAAACCAAACCAAAGCTCATCCATGGCAAGCTTCAGATACAAACTGGATGTGGAGGCATGGTTGCATCTCTTATGAAATAGCAGCTGTCCTTATAATTCTAATCTCCCACTATCCCTGAATTTCTGCTCTGTATTGATTTTGAAGTTTGATGTTGACAGGTATACAAATTACCTCATTAGTTCTTGGGAGTCTTTTTCACAGTATGCACAGAGAACCAGTAATTAAAGCCAAAATCACAGCAGGGTGGAATTCCCAAACTAAATATTTGTCAGGAAACACATTATATTAGTGCCTCATAAGACAGGGGGGAAAATTAGACCAAGCCTGCAGGTCATGGCAATTCTTTGATCCTAGCTATGCCTCCAAAAGAAACACATCCTCAGTCCCTGGTCTGAAAAGAATTAACCCACATAATACTTGTCTTGCAATCATCAATCATGGCCAGAAAGTTTTTTACCTCTATACATTTTTTTAAAGCGTGGCACACTATTATTTTAGTGCATGTTGTATAGTTGAATACAAAAGCACAGATTCCATTATTGATAGTACAACCAAGTCAGGTTTACAGGCATGATATTCTGAATATATTAGTCAAAGTGGATGCTTAGGAATGTATGGTCTCTCAACCCTAATCAATAAAGGTCCCCAGCTGTTATGTATTGGGACTGTCTCACCAGGTCTGTCAAAGCACAGATTGGCTGAGCTTGGAGCTCAAGAATAATAGCCTACCAGGACTCTGAAAGTAACCAATCAAGTAGTAATGTAATGTAAATAGCCTATCACTGGGAGTGGGGGGTGTTTGGGTGTGGCAATTGCATGCTATTAAACAGAGCTGAGGCGCTGGAGTCTTGTCTTACTCTTGCTGAAATCACAAATAATGTTGAGCTGATCATTATTAAATAAATAAATAAATTAGACTTGAGCCTGCTCATCCATGGAACCCACTATTTAACACCAGCAATGGGAATGCACAAGGAAAACTGCCGGGGTTAGTGTCATAAAGAAACCTGAGAAGGAAGTTTCTCTTTTTTCATCTACAGCTTGTCACTTGGAGACCTCCCTGATGCCTGGATTTTTACATTGCTTTTCCTTGAATTTTTATGGTAGCCCTGCCCCTAAACTTGATCATTGTAAATAGTGTATCATATACTTGAATGCCATATGCCAAGGTTTTTGCAGATTTCTTTCTTATTACCATAAAATTAATACTTTATGTCAAACAATATTGATTTTCAAACAAAACAAACAAAACACACACACAAGAAAAGGTTTCCAAGTTATCAAAAATATATCCAGAGTGTATGAACCAAATGCTGTAGCTGAGAGCCAAGGGCCAACAGCCCTCTGGCAGTTGCCCTTTGACTTCCGCCCAAAGGCTCATGCATCTGACCATGCACAGGCTTTTGACACCAGACACGGGAAGGGAAACAAACAGCCTTGATCTTCTAAAGTTGGCAGCCATGTCCACAAAATACCCTTGATTCTTCATAAGCATATGCATAATTTTAATATTTTGGTGTAAAATTTTGTGTGAAACATATATTACTGTCCTCATATAGACTCCCTTGAGGTTTTCTTTCATCCTCTTATTGCATTGCCTCTGCATCTACTTTGGATATGTTCATTTTAGTTCAGTAATTTGTCCTGTTATGCATCATTTCAAATGCTGATGACAGACTGCCGGGTAAGGCCCTGTTGTCAACTTCCTAAAGGCTTCTGACTGGCTACTGTTGAAGCAGGGCATTGAACTAGATGATCTGACTTAATAGGGCTGTGTGCATGTTCTTTTCTTGAAATAAAACAGTAGATGGCACCAATGTTCCCCCTAAGCTGTGGAGTCTTGTGAGCAAAAATTCTACTTTGTGAGCTACTGGCATTAAAGTGGTGAGTGAGCGATTTGGCTACTGCATAAATTACTTTGCTCTGGAGCCATCCTTCCTGAGCCAAGACAAAAATGTGTGAGCCGGAGGCCAAACAACTGTGAGCCAGCTCACACTAACTCAGCTTAGAGGGAACACTGGATGGCACTATGTGTGTGTATCTCCCCCCCACACACGTTTACTTTGTAGGAAACTTTTTATGGTCCTTTACTTTGGTATGATCAGGGCTTTTTTGGGTAGAAAAAGCCAAGCAGGAACTCATTAGCATAATAGGCCACACCCAACAGCAGAGACTCATTAGCATATTAAGCAACACCCCTGACAGCGCAGAAGGAGAGAGAGAGAGAGAAGGAGGAGGAGGAAAAGATGAAAAGAAAGAGAGAAGGAAAGAAGGAGGGAAAGGGGGAGAAGGAAAGGAGGGAAAAGGAGAGAAGGAAAGAAGGAGCGAAAGAAAGGAAGGTAGGTAGGTGCTGGGAAAGGCGGGCGGGCAGGGGGCTCTGCAACTTACCTGGCTGCTTCTTGCTCTGACAAGAGGGAGAGAAAGAGGGAAAGAAAGAGAGAGAGAAAGAAAGAAGGAGGGGAAGAGGGAAAGAAAGAGAGAAGGAAGGGAGG
Source organism: Gekko japonicus (assembly GCF_001447785.1). NCBI lineage: Eukaryota > Metazoa > Chordata > Lepidosauria > Squamata > Gekkonidae > Gekko > Gekko japonicus. Next base: position 969,758 of record NW_015161967.1, read on the forward strand.
GAAAGAAAGAGGGAGGGAGAAGGGAAGAGGAGGAAAAAGCAAATAGATGGGGAGAAGAGAGGAAAGAAGGAAGAGAGGGAGGGAGAGGTAGAAAGAAAGCAAATAGGGAGAAAGGAGTGAAAGGAAGGAAGGAAAAATGAAGGGAAAGAAAGAAGGGGAGGAAGAAATGAAGGAAGAAGGGAGAAGTGGAAAGAAAGCAAATAGATGGGGAGAGAAGAATGAAAGGAAGAAATGAAAGGAAGAAAGAAGGAAGGAAGGAAACAAGGAAGGAAAGAAAGGGAAGGAGGAAGAAGGGGAGAGGTGGAAAGAAAGTAAATAAATGGGGAGAGAGAAGTGGAAAGAAGAAAACAAGGCAGGAAGGAAGAGGTGGAAAAAAAGCTAAGTGAATGGGGAGAGAGGAGTGGAAGGAAGGAAAGAGAGAAGGAAGAAGGGGGTGGGAGGGGGTGGAAAGAAAGCTAATAGATGGAGAAAGAGGATTGAAAGAAAGAAAGAAAGAAAGAAAGAAAGAAGGGAAAGAAAGAAGGGAAGAAAGGGAGGGAGGGAGAAGGGGAGAGGTTGAAAAAGCAAATAGATGAGGAGAGAGGAGTGGAAGGAAGGAAGGAAGGAAGGAAGGAAGGAAGGAAGGAAGGAAGGAAGGAAGGAAGGAGGTGGAAAGAAAGCAAATAGGTGGGGAGAAAGAGAGGAAGGAAGGGAGGGAGGGAGGGAGGGAGGGAGAGGTGGAAAGAAAGTAAATAGATTGGCATTTGTGGCCCAGTCCTCCATCCTCCCAGCAAGGGGCCCACACAGGAGGCCCTCAGAGGAGGCCGGGGCTATGTGCCATTTAAAGGCACTGGGGGGAAAGGGGAAGTGTGGCCTGGGTCCCTCTGAAAAAGAAGGAGGGAAAGAAGGAAACAAAGAGAGACAGATAGAAGGAAAGAAGGAGGGA
>NW_015161967.1:971184-992767 GCF_001447785.1 Gekko japonicus
ACCCCTCCCCCCGATCAAGTCCCTACCACCCCAACTTACCCTGGCTGGTGGCGGCGGTAGCCAGCACATGCTGTTTCCCGCTCCCCGGCTCGACTGAGGGCTGTTGGGAGCTGGGGGTGGGGCCAACCCAGAAGGCAGCCGGAATGCTGTTCCGGTGCGTTCTGGCCAAAAATAGCCCTGGGTATGATTATGTATTTACTTCACTGGGATCCTCCCCCATGTAATGCTTGTCATTTTTGTTCAAGGCAGAGCCAAAACAAAGGTCCAGATCACACTAGAAACCATTTCTTCTGCATTTGTCTTCCTAGAGGCCAGCATGGTGTTAAGTGGAAGTGGCTCCCATGCCATATCAGCTCTAAATGATCTGTCTCATTGCCCTTGTTCCTGCACCCTGCCAGTGCTAATTGGAAATGGCAGCATTGACACAGTTTGGCTTTATACTCCATAGACATAAATACATTTATATTATGCAACAAACTTACATCTGGCTCACTGAATACTTCCAAAAAGGACTTCTGCATTTGTCAAATGACTACTGGCAATAATTAGGACTGAAAGACAACAAATGTCTTTCCTTTCACGTGGAAGGAAGGAAGGAAGGAAGGAAGGAAGGAAGGAAGGAGGGAAGGAAGGAAGGAAGGGAGGAAGGAAGGAAGGGGGGGAGGGAGGAAGGGAGGAAGGGAGGAAGGGAGGAAGGGAGGGAGGAAGGGAGGAAGGGAGGGAGGGAGGGAGGGAGAGAGGGAGAGAGGGAGAGAGGGAGAGAGAGAGGGGAGGACCTTTTATACTTCTTTTCTGATGTGAATAAGCATCAGTTCAGACTGTGATTCCCTGAGGCTGAAACAGGGCTGGCAGTTTCTACCCTTTGTGAGGATATGCTTTTGCCTGTTTTATTGCATTACATGTATTAGAAAGGTTGATAAAGCATATACTCAGGAGAACTTAGGAGAATGATTTCAAATGCCAAAGGCATTCTTACAAACATATCCACCAAGGACAAATAGAATTAGGACATTTCAGCCTGCATAATTTATGGGTTTTTAAAAAGAAATCTACAGTAAATGAAAAGAAAAGCAGACACAGAAGGCTAAAATATGCCTCTAAATTGCTAGGCTGAGAAGAATGTTTGACAGGTTTGCATCTATCAGCATAGAAAACTGGGAAAAACATTCACATATTTTTGGGGATTATTATCTGTGGCTGTTTCACATATTACACAGTGACAAATATGGCTATGCAACCATTTATTGCTTGAGACAAACATGGGGATACTCAAGGTCTATGTTCAGTCAATCCTGTCTCACTGAGCTGTGTCCCTAATGATAAACATCCATATGACTCATTCACATTTTTACATTTTAAAGTATATTTTCAAAGTCTTAGGAGTGTACCAGAAAAGTATCAGTAGAACCCCTGAGATTGTTTAAATGCTTTCCACATCATAAAGGCTGAATAATCCAAGTTACCAGTTCATCACTGATGGCTGGAATTTTCCATAGCTATGGTGGCAGTCACATATGGGGTGACACAATTGTGTGGAATAATGGTTAAGGGGAAAACTAGACAAGACACGAGAGATAGGCCATCAGGACCTCCTTTGGCTTTTTAAAATAATTTGTTAAATGTATTGCATTGGTACGTTATATTTCCCCCCTTGAGGTGCACAGCAGCAGCAGCAGCAGCAGAAGAAGAGTTGGCTTTTATACCCCACGTTTCTCTACCCTAAGGATAGGGTTGCCAGGTCCGATGTCCATACTGGTGAGGATGGGAGGGAACTTTCTGGGAGTGGGGAGGAGCAATGTGATGTCACATGGAAGTGGCATCATCACATCGGGGATGTTGCGTGGCAACGCTCTCATTTTGGGGCAAAAATCTATGGTGAAATTGGCATCAAACATTTGAGTTTTGCCCAAGAAACAGAACATTGCCGCACGACGTCCCCAGTGCAATGACGTAACTTCTGCATGATGTCAGTGTATCAGGGATGTTGCACCACAATATTGCTGTTTGGGGGGTGGGGTTTCCCTCACCAGCCAGCTGGCTGGTGGCAGGCAGAAGCCCCCAAACCCAGGGAATCCCCCAGTCGGAACTGGGGAATGGCAGCCCTACCTAAGGAGTGTTACAATCACCTTCCCTTCCTCTCCCCACAACAGGCACCTTGTGAGGTAGGTGAGGCTGAGAGAGTCTTGAAGGAACGGTGACTGGCCCAAGGTCCAGATTAGAGTCTGCAGCTCTTAAACCACTACACCATGCTGGCTCTCAGCAGATGCTACCTATAGAGCAGGTACTAGATTTCTCTCCCAGACCCATAAAAGTGGCATTCAGCAAACAGGAACCAAAGCTAACATGGAGGAATTGGCTGATGATAGCCATTAGCACAACGGTGGCTCCAACTGAATGTATTTCTCAGATCTATGTATCATACGCACATATCATAAATTAGCTATATAAATAAAACGGCCTTGTTTAAAATGCTGTTTTTATATCCCAGTTTTCTGCTTGAGGTGGTATTCAGTGATAATGTTGTGTACTTGGCAAGCAGAATTAAAGGTTAAGAATGTCTGGGCTAACGAATCAGGTCGATATAGGAGAATGTGTTATTGACAACTGTACATTAGGATGGGGATTTTTAAGCTTTTAGAGAAAGGAAGGCCATTAATCTCTGAAAGCAAAGAGCGAGAGCTTGCTTTGGAAAGGTTGCATGCTATAGGGCCTTTGTTTTTCCCAAGTTTCCACTGTTTCCAAATGTAAATGTAGAAATTGTATAAAAAAGTTTATACAAGGTCATTTACCTTCAATAGGCTGTAGCAACCCATAAATGCTGTTGTTTCTTTCACCACTGTTCCCATCCTTCCTCCTTAAAGGTCACATTTAAGTGCTTTGAACTTTCATTGTCCCTTGGAATTTGTCAGAAAGGACTTTAGGATTATCACTTGAAACACTTGATGCTGGAATATCTTGTACCAGCTCCCCTTCTCTACTTTAGTTTTAATTTCATTTAGATGATGGAATACATCTGGTTATTTCAATTAGCAGAGCTCCTCCATTAGGAATATCAAGCTGGGTTCAAGAGAGCAAAATTACAGATGCGCATTTCTGCTTCTTATGCATAGCATTCAAGCAGCTCTCTGCAAAACACTTAATGCAGAGCAACCTTGGAGAAAATTTCAGTGACGGACCTGTACTGTAATTTACAAGAAAGGTGACATCACCTTTATCTGCTATGAATGTCAATGTATAGTCCCAGAGCTCTTGAAAAAGAGAGTTGAACACATGAATCCCATTGTCAGAATCCCCACTTCAGAATCTTTGGTGATTGCCAAGGGAACGCTCTTCAGGCTTGCTAGCAGGGCCAGTTGAAATGGCCAGAGATTAGCATTGCCCTTCTCCCTTCTAGGTGCCAGTCCAAAACATTTCTTTGTACCTCAGCTTTTCACTAGCGGTTTGATCTCCTTCATTCTGCATCAACCATGAGGATAGTTATGAGGATCATTTAGGCTGCCAAATGTTTTATGCCCCTGATCCTTTAATGGCAGTTAATTTTGTTTTATTTTATGAGCTGCCTTGAGCAGATCTCTGAAAAGGTGGGAGATAAAAAGTTTTAAACAAACAAATAAAATAACTCTGAACAGAAGACAGGTGACAGAAGGAAACAGTAAGGTTACATCTGTTTGTCTAAAGTTACTGATTCTAGCCTGTCTTCTTCTTTTTTTACTTTTTAAAAAATTTTCATTGAATATCACGTTTGCATAGATTACATACATTTTCAGAGTTTATCAGTTCTCCCGCTTGTTTATCCAATTATAAACCCTTTTCCATCTACTGCTATATACTGTATTGTTTTCCCCCTGTAGTTTAAAGCTCAAATCATCCAATTGCACAAGTTCTAACAACTTTATAGTTAGGTCTATTTTAGAGGGTAACTTTTCTAATTTCCAGAACTTTGCCAACAGCATTCTGGCAGCTGTTATTATATAATCAGATATAAATCTTTAACATTATATCCTTCTGGTACAATATTTAATAAATATATTTCAGGTCTCAAGTCAAGATTCATTTCTAAAATTTCTTGTATCAGCTTACGTACCATTATCCAATATTTTTGAACTTTCCTACACTTCTACCTATGGAGCTGCGGTGACTCAAATGGTTAAGACGCTAAACTGCAGGCTGTGGAAGGTCAGTAGTTCAGCAGTTCAAGACCTGGGTGCCGCAAGACGGGGTGAGCTCCTGTCTCTAGTTCCAGCTCCTGCCAACCTAGCAGTTCGAAAGCAAGAAATTGCAAGTAGATAAATAGGTACCACTCCGGTGGGAAGGTAACAGCGTTCTGTGCGCCTTGGTGTTTAGTCATGCCGGCCACATGACCACGGAAACATCTTCGGACAGCGCTGGCTCTTCGGCTTTGAAACGGAGATGAGCACCGCAACCCTAGAGTCGGATTTGACTGGCTTTTGAGCAAGGGAACCTTTACCTTTACCTTTACACTTTCACCACATGTGATAAAAGGTTCCCCACATTGGATTTACACTTCCAACATATATTGGTTACATTAATAGCCTGTCTTCTCTGAGCAACTCGTTGCACAGTTGTAGCTGCCATTGCTGCTTAAAGTAATCAATAGATCTTTATGCAGAATTTTACAAAGACACGTGTCTGGTTGAAGGCTTACAAACTAAATGAAGGCAAGACACATGAAGTAAAGGACGGGGCAGGACTTAAGTCAGCTGCTGTTGGAGTCAAGGACGTTACAGATGCCATCTTGTAGGTACAGACAGTCTGCTGGTCTGCAGAGTGCTGAAAAACCAGTTGCAGGCTAGGGATAGGAGGGACTGTAAGAAATTTTGGGGGTAAAAATGTTTGCCCAAAGAAGCAGCCTTCTCACTGATTAGGCTTCAGAATGCCAGCCGTGACAGAGTGAGGCCACACTTGCGTCAAACACTCATCAGACACCAGAGACAGAGGTTCATGACTGAACTCACATGACCCAGCTGACGGACAATATTTTTTCAATGGCAGCAGATCACACAATCAGCAACACGTCATCAAGTGATGATTAGTCATTGGTTGATCAAGTGATCTCCATGAATGCATATGGATTACATGTCTAAGTAAGCTATAAAATGGATGGCTGCCCACCTCTCCACACCCCTTCTAGCTTGAGGTTGGGACAATTTCATGGCTGCATCTGCATGTTTCATTGGACCTTGCACTGTCATTCCACTATAGTAATTTGTAACACACTATAGTAATTTGCAATATAGTCATTTGCAACACATAGGAAATCCAGTCACAAATGATAGCTATAGTTTAACAGGAGTGCAATATCTCTTGCTGATGCCCAGGCTGTTTTAATGACATTGACCTGTTTGTTTGTGTTTTTTTGGCTTTGCTTCAGTGGCTTTTTTTAAATGCTTGTACTTTAATGGCTTTTTTTTAGTTTTGTATTGTCTTAGCTGTTAGCCACCTTGAGTAGGTCTCTGGAAAGATGTTCTAAATAAACAAATAATGCTGCTATTTATTATTAATGCTTTTTCTTCAGTATTCAAAATGTATTATTATTTTCTCATTTACCCCACAACAACCATGGGAGGTGGATTAGATGGTAACTTATTTAACAGAGACAGCAACTCATTTAACCCCCAAATGTTTATGCCATTTTAATGTTGTTAGCAGCCTTGAGCCAGATATCTGGAAAGGCGGGATATAAACAATAAATAAATAAATAAATAAATAAACTCAGTATAGCCAGTTTCCTGATACAGCAACAATTTGAACCTGTGCTTTCAAGGTTCAAATGCATCATTCTGACAAGTCTAGAAATCAAGGGTGGAGTGACACAGTCAGATGGTCAGAGTAGAACCACTGTGGTATATTTTGGTCCTGAGTGATCACCACTTGATGTCTGCAACATGAAGCAAGGACTGGGGATGTGCACACCAGTTTTCTTTTGTTTTTATCTCCATTTCCCAAATGTCTCTGGTTTTTATTTGTTGTTATGCCCATTTTTTTTGTTTTTACTGCCCCACCCCCAGATTTAAATGGGAAACATTTATGGCAATGCTTCATTTCCACATCCAATTTGGATGATATTTTTTACAGATGATGCCCCTTCCCTAAGGGATGTTGCCAGTTTCAGACAGATAGTAAAAAGAGTTTCATTTTCATAGGCTATTAGAGGCAAAACTGTAACATCTTTGAAATGTTCAGTGTGATTTTACTCCTCATCCAAAGGATGTTCTCTGTCAGACTGTCAGATCTCAGACAGATCAAGGATACCAATTTTGCAGGCAGTTAAAGATAAAACAGAAGGAAATGAACGACACTCATTCATTCATTGTTATTCCCATTCATTTTCATTACTTCTTCTTCTAGTGGAGCATCTTCTAGTGGAGCCTTTCACCATTAGACTGTGGCTTACTAAACTACTAAATGTTCAAGTGATAAGAGACTGACAGTGGGTTTAGATTGGTTTAACTCTGCATAAGTTAGCATTACAAGTGATGCACAATTAGGTGTCTCCCAAATTATGTTTTACAAACTCCTTAATTTCCATTACTTTGACACCTACAAACTTTACCAACCTCTTTCCCATCCCACCAGTGCTCAGCCTCCTCCCAAAGACGTTTTATGATGGCACTTCAGAGTTCCAGTTCGTCTTTTCTGGAAAGGCCATTGCATACTACACCCACCCCAATTAACTTGAGCATCTGAACTGATTACACAGAGAGGAGGAGGAGGAGAAGGAGGAGGAGGAGGAGGAGATTGGATTTATACCCTGTCTTTCACTACTCGAAGGTATCTCAGAGCGGCTTACAAACTCCTTTCCCTTCCCGTCCCCACAACAGACACCCTGTGAGGTAGGTGGGGCTGAGAGAGCTCTGACAGCAACTGCTCTTTTTCAAGAACAGCTCTGACAGAACTATGGCTTGCCCAAGGCCGTCCAGCAAGTGCAAGTGGAGGAATGGGGAATCAAACCCGGTTCTCCCAGATTAGAGTCCGCACACTTAACCACTACACAAACTGGCACTCTTACATACACTACACCAAACTGGCATTCTTACATACAAGGTTTTCCATATGAAGCTGAACTGCTGCAGATAAGAAGAGTTAGTTTTATACCCCACCCTTCACTATCCAAAGGAGTATCAGAGTGGCTTACAATCACCTTCCCTTCCTCTCCCCACAACAGACACCCTGGGAGGTAGGTGGGGCTGAGAGAGCTCTGAGAGAGCTCTGAGAGAGCTGTGACTGACCAAAGGCCACCCAGCTGGCTTCATGTGGAGGAGTGGGCGATCAAATCCGGTTATTCAGACTAGAGTCCATCGCTCTTAATCACTACAGCAAACTGGCTCTGAAGCTTGTGAGGATTGACCAGTTAGCTTCAATCTGTTACGTTTGTATTCCAGATACTTGTCTGTCCTAGTGTTTAGTTTAATAATTCAGATAAAGATAAAGTCAAAAGAAATTGTCACAATGGTGACTTCTTGGCACAATGGACTGTGACCTAAAGAACTGTGCAACTAGTTCTGAACATCGCAGGTACTTTGGGCTTGCAGCGTATTTCCCCATGCCACATGGCTTTGAAAAAGAGACTGGCTTGCTCCTAATATAAAAGTTTAATTGCAACTATAGGTGACTCTCAAGAGTATATGTTCCTTATAACAGCGAGGTTTAATAATTCTGAGAATGAAAAAACGTTTCAGTTCAATTTATGGTCATTAATATGCACAATATTAGTTCAATAACAACCTTTATTAGTGTATTGTTATTTGTATTTTTAAGGAGGTTCCTCCATGAAGGCTCAGTTGCTTGCACTTTGGGAGAGCATTTTGCCAGCAGTAGAACAGAAAGTGTTGTACTTGTTTATCAAAAGGAACTGGCTTGCTCCTTATGCCAAAGCTGAATTGCTACAATAGGAAGATAACCACAGAGCAACATGAGGAAGATAATTATTGAAGAATGAAAACTTCTGAAGAAACATGAAATGAGTTTACAACTAGTTACTTGTCTTGTTTTACATTGTTTAATAATAATGCAAGGATGAGCCCTGTTGAAAATGGTGATATAAGATTATTTTAAGGGTCGTTATTTTTATTTCTCTATGTTAATGATAATTGTGAAATTCAGATGTAGTTTTACCAAATAAAGTATAGTAGCCTATATGTCCCAGTGACTGTTCTTTGTATTTAGTCTGTAATTTACACTGTGATCCTATCCATTTGTTTTTGTTGTTTTTAAAGTAAGAGCAGTCTCAAGCAGTTTGTTATGAAGGTAGGTGGTGGTGGTTCTGGCTTCCTAAGGGAAAAGAACAAAAATACTGAGCTCTTGGGTATGCCGAAAACATCCTCTTTGGATTCAGACCCCAGGTATAAAAATAAAAACTGTTTGTACACCTTCTCTTATGACATAGCAAAAAAGTTAAGACAGCGGATGATCATTGATTAAGACAATCCTTATTAACTGTTTTAGAAATTATTTTATAGACTGTGTACTTGCTGTAATTGCCATATAAACAATTCAAGTGTGATACAGTTACAGAGATTTCAGAAAGCACTTTAGCTCTTGAGCATTAAATCCTTAATTAACTGAAAATGTTTCTGTATGCTTTTTATGGGGCCACATACACTGATGCTTAATCCTTAATTGGCACCAGTGTCTATAGCATAATGATTCAATATGCTTCTCCCTTTAAAAATACATTTTAACTATTATCAAAGAGGAAAACATTTTACTTTTCATGGAAATTAAACATGTTGCAGGAGGTCTAATTAAACAAAAAAATAGACAAAAAATCATTTAGACAGCAGTGCCAAGGAAAGGCACAATAAACACAAGTCACTAATCTAAAATGCTTGCAAATGCTAGTGAAGAGGAGCACACAAAATAGTATCACTACTGTAACTTGGGACAAAGTTGGGCATAGTGCCATTGGGTGATACCCTCCTTAGGAAGGGGTAGAAAAGCACTCGAGCTACTGGAAGGAAAGAAGTCTGCTCAATTGTTGCAGGTTGTATATATAGATGACACTGGAAGGCAAAAAAGTAAACAGGTAGTGGTGAAAGAGTGGTGTACTTATATGAAGGGCAGGATCAGAAACAGAGAGCTCTATTGGGGAAGAAAATGTTCTGAGTTAGTGGTCCATTGGTAGAATATCATAGGGCTAATATATGTTTTCATTCTGTTTGCTTTAGTGAACAGCAGACAGTGTTTGCTAGCACTTATTTGCACATGTTGTGGTTTTAACTTTATTACTGTTTTAATGTATCTCGCTGGTTTAATATATTTATATACTAGGAATAAGGCCTGTTGTGGAAATAAATACAACGAGCTCTAGAAAAAGGCACTAGGAGAGTGCCCCAGCCTTGGGCACTCACTGTCAATTTGGCGAGGCAACCTCAGCAGAGTATAATGACACAGAGTCCACCAGAGGAACTGATCTCTGCTACCTGCTCCCCCTTACTCTTCAGCTTTCCATCTCCCCCCCCACACCTGCAGCCTCTACTGTGCTCTGAAGCCGTGACTGCTACATCACATTGGCTATCGTAGGACGACCATCTCAGCAGAGTATAAGGATACAGACTCCACCATTTTCTCCAGGGGAACTGATCTCTGCCATCTGGAGAGCAGTTGTAATTCTGAGTGATCTCCAGCCCTCATCTGGAGATTGGCAACAATGGTTCCCCAGGAGGAAAAGTAGTCTTTCTCTGCAATGGGGACTAAAGCAGCTTACATCATTCTCCTCCCCCCTTTTGACTTGCACAACAACCCTGTGAGGTAGGTTAGGCTGAAAGTCTGTGACTGGTCGAAAATCACCCAGTCAGCTTCCACAGCAAGAACCTGGGTCTAGCAGACCCTGCTCTGAAGCACTGACTGCTATGCCTAGGGTAGCCAACTTCCAGGTGGAGCCTGAAGATCGCTAGGTATCACAACTGAACTCCAGACAACAGAACTCTCTCTAACCCTGGAGAAAATTGATTGCTTTGGATGGTGGTCTCTATAGCATTCTGTTCAGCTGAGGCCTCTCCCCTCCCCAGACTCTGGCTTCCTTAGACTGGCTTCCTTAGACCCAGAATCTCCCTACCTGGAGCTGGCAACTCTAGTCAGGACTGGCCCCAATGAGTCTTCTCCCAAAGGCCAAAATAGGTGTAGAAAGGGCCTTTTACTGACAGAACCAAGCTTGGTTGCCTAGCAACAGGCACTGAGGGGAAAGTAGGGTTCCCGGCTCTGAGTAGGGAAATACCTGGAGATTTGGGGGGTGGATCCTGTGGAGAGCAATGTTGTGGGGAGGAAGCACTCAGCAACAACCTGGAACTGGCAACACTAGTCAGGACTGGCCCCAATGAGTTCCTCACAAAGGCATGGAAAGGGTTTTGTTCCTTTGTCTTTTTATTGACAGAGCCAAGCTTGGTTGCCTACCAACAGCCACTGAGGGAAAAGTTAGTCCCACAAAGGAGCCAAGCAGGTGAAGTGTCTTCCTCAGGAGTGAGAATGTATTCTGACAGGGAACAGTGGCTGGAGTGGGCGGGCAAGAGGAGCAGACCCAGCACCCGGCCAATGGCACATGAGTACTCTTGAGTGGCAGCTGACGGGCCAATGGCTGATGGAGCGCACTGTGGGCGGGACTCAGGCAATGCAGCCGGTGGATAGGGACAGCTTCTGAGTGACACATCATGGAGCCAACTGATTTAGGAGTGTGTGGAATGTTCAGAAAGTGCCACCCCACTACTCAGTTATATATAAGGAAAGATATTTTGTAAGCAGTGTCATGGGCATGGATGAGGATGAGCTGACAGAGCCTGCAGAAACCACAGCTGACCCCTCTGAAGCAGCAGAGGAAAATAGCTGGCGAGTGCCTGTAACAGCACTTTGACCGCAGCCGTGGGGAGAAACACAGCTCTCTTCTGGAGAGAACACAATCCTTTGGGTTGCTGGAGGAACTTTCTCTCAAGGTCTTCTAAAGTACTAGAATTGAGTCAACTGAACTGCAAAAGAAGTCTGGGCTGTTTTCCAAGTACAGATAAGTTTACTTCCTTATCTACATTGTTTCACTAACAAGTGAGAAGATAATAGTATGTCGGCGTCCGGGTGCTTCTAAAGCTTGCTGCTTGCTACTGCTTGCTACTGTAGCTGGATTATTCATGATTCTTAACACCGTCTATAACAACAGAATCTCTGGATGACAATTTTATTTCTTTATGACATTATTTATGACATTATTGAATAAAGAAGTTCTCCTTTAAAGTAGTAGTCAAGAACCGGGTGCAGCAACCAGGTGCAGCAAATAATGAGCACTGGAACAGTGAAACCGTAGCGCAGCAATCACCTCCAAAGGCCTGCAAAGGTCCACAAAAGTTTTCATTTGGAAAGCAAATATTGAGATTAGGATTTGATATGGGAAAGAAACGCTCCTATCCCTTTGAGAAGGAATGTGACATCCCAGTGAGCAAACAAACTAGATTGGAGGACTATTTTGATCCTAATAGATTTGCCTGCCTTGCTCACCAGGAGGAGGACACCATCCTTTCTTTGGAACAGTCTCTGATTTTAAACAATAGCACTCATGATCACCAATCTCCATCTCCAGTATGCCAGCCTAGCAAACCTGAGGATTTGTCTTTATTAGCAACCCAAACAAACTTAATAGCCAAGTCGCTACAGCTAATTTACGAGAAGCTTGACAAGATAACAGCTTACTTTTTAAGGTCTGGAATGAATGACTCTCCCTTAAAGGAACTTTCTAATCAACAAAAGAACCTGAGAAGCCAAAGGGAATATGACTGTGTGAGAGTCCTAAACTCGAATTCAAATCCTAGAACTCCTGTACCTGCAGCCGATAAGAAGACTGAGAGTGCTTCTCTTATCTACGAACCAAAATGTGTGGTTGCCAACATTTTTCCCTATCAAGGGAGATATATTAACTGGTCCACTAGATGGTATGCTAGGAAACATCTAGCATTTTTCCTCAAAACTAGACCATCCTCTATTGATCTTATCAAGGTTGAACGAATCCCTGGTCCATTACATTTTGAACGCTTTTTATTGATATTTCACTCTAGTAATATTCCTACCTGTCTGTTAGCACACTGTTCTGAATATGCTAGGTTTGGGATTAATTTTCAAAGATATTTTAAGGATCACTCTGTTCATCAATTAGTTGTTCCGACTTTATGTCCACTGAAAATGAATTTAGATAATGCTAAGATTAAACAGAAGGAGATCAGCAGAACAAAAATGCAAGATTCACTAGACCCATCAATGCTTATTGATCTCTCTTCTCCTATAAAATTGCCCCCTGAAGTGAGAATTCAAAACTCACATCCTTTAATGCTAAATCCAAGTGTTGAACCCATGGAAGTGATAAATACAATACCGATTGAAATAAATGATGATGTGGAACAAAGGCTTTTGGCCTCTTTTGGAGCTTTACCCCCAGATGACCAAGATAATCTATTAAGTCAGCTTCAAACTCTGTTGGCTTCCCTCAGAGAAATTAAATTAAGCTCCAAACATTCAATGGAACCTTCCCATGGTGGTGATGTTCCTTCTGTAAAAAATGATGAGGTTCTGGTAATCCCAAATGTTCCACCACGAAATTCTAATGTTATTCTTCCTAAAATAGATGATGTGATCTCGATAATCTCAGATGCTCCACCTTGTGATATTAATATCGCTTCCTCTGAAATAAATGAGGTGATTTTGGATAACTCAAATCTCCTGCCACAAACCAATAAGCATATTCCCTTAGAGCCAGTAATTATAGTGAATGGAGGTGCGGAGAAGAAATCTGAAACTCTTTACTCAAAGAAACTCCCGCTTGAGGCTACCCCGAATTGACAACCATCAAATGCTCATATTAAAATACTATCATGGAATATCACAGGATGGAGCTGTAGAATGAAAGATCCTGCTGTTAAAACCTATATATCAAATTTTCATATCATTATGGTTCAGGAAACTTGGGCCAAAGAGAGCATTTGTCTACCTGGTTTTGTTGTTTTTGAAGTGAATGCTCAACCTAGCCTACATAAAGGTCGCCCAAAGGCCGGGTTAACCTGTTTAATTTCCTCAACGCTTAACTGTCTTAGCGTATCTCAGATAGCTGCTAATCAGTATATATTGGCATCATGGTTGCAATTTTCAACTTATTCTTTGATAATCATTACAATTTACTTTCCCCCTTTATCTGTTCAGAGAGAAATTGAATCTCTCTGGAAGAATCTGAGAGAACTCCTTGATATGATCATGCAACAATATCCTAGTGCTTCAATATTGCTTGCGGGAGATTTTAATGCTCGAATGGGCCAAAATGATGATGCCCTGATAGCAACTGAGGAAGAAAGATCTCTGGTTGACTTTTCCTATCCTTATTTATATCAAAGGAGATCGAGGGACTGTAAGGTTAATTGGGCAGGTAAACAGCTCTTCAGCCTCATGATGTGCTATGGTCTTGTGGTTGTAAATGGACTTAAGAATCTAGACCCCATAGGCGATTTTACCTGTGTAACACACAAGGGCGTTAGTGTAATTGATTATATATTGGTATCAACAAACTTGCTGCCTAGAATTTGCAACTTCAAGGTGGCCGATTATATGGGAGGCGATCATTTGCCCCTTCAGCTAACTATTTCAATCACTCCTGATTGTCTGTTACCACCTAGGCTTGCATTTGACCTGCAACAAGGAGGAAACTCTTTGAGACCAATAAGATGGTCTCCAAATTTGATTCCTACTGCAATGAACATTATGCACTCTAATAATTCTAAACTTCTAACTGAGGAACTCCTGAAACACGATCATATTTCAAGGAAGAATTATTAACCAATATTTTAGATCTTTTTATGCCAATTTGTTCTAAATTAGCTACTGTTAATAGGGCTGACAGGAAAAATACCTGGTTTGATAAAGAGTGCAGAGATCATATGAGAAGAATTAGGTCTAAACACCGTGTATTTAAACGTACAAACTCCCAGGCTCATCTAATGGATCTTATATCATTAAAAAGAGAATTTAAGTCCCTAGTAAAATATAAAAAATGGTCAGCCACATGCCAAGAGTGGAAGGTTCTAATTACAGCCATAAACAATAATGAATCTCAAACATTCTGGGAGTTGATTAACAGGGGTCTTTCTGGAGTAGATAGAATTCCAGCGTGTATTGCCCCCGGAATTTGGGAAAGATATTTCACCGCTATTTTTGCTGTGACCCCTGGCTTTGAGTCCCAAGGGGATCAGATTGAACCACCTCAAACCAACTTCTGGCCTCCAGTTTCATCTGAGACTGTGAGTCTTTTAATCATGCAAATGCGTTCAGGCAAAGCTCCAGGCCCAGATTTAATTCCAGCAGATCTCCTAAAAGTAAACCCCACCTGGTGGAGTAGATTTCTAGCCCCTCTTTTTACTCAAATCAATGAATCTGGCATTATTCCTCAATCATGGAAGCATGCAGTGATAGTTCCAATACATAAGAAAGGCCCAAAAACAGTTCCTACTAACTATAGGCCTATAAGCCTGCTTTCAGTAATAGGCAAAGTGTATGCAGCTTTTTTAAATCATAAACTGCTGGACTGGATAAAAACAGAATCTATAATTTACCCTGAGCAAGCGGGATTTAGAAATGGAGTCTCAGCCTTAGATCATTGCGTGGTACTGTATCATCTTGCCGATAAATACTCTTCTTATTCAAAGGGTTCCCTTTATGCAGCATTTATGGATCTCAGGGCAGCATTTGATTCAGTCCCCAGATGCCGCCTCTGGGCCAAATTGTCCAAAACATCTCTAGACAAGAGACTTCTTTGGCTGATTTACAAACTGTACGAGAATCCTACTGCACAAATTCGTTGCGGAGTAGATGGGCAACTTACAAATACCATTCATCTCTCTAAAGGTGTTAAGCAAGGATGCTTATTAGCCCCCACGCTTTTTAATCTTTATATAAATGATGTAGTCCCATATATCAAAAAAACAATCTGTCACGCACCCATACTAGCGGGACAGGAAGTTCCTATACTACTTTATGCAGATGATGCAGTGCTGCTATCCAGATCAGAAGTTGGCTTGCGTAAGCTAGTGAATGCTTTTACTGATTACTGTATCCAAGAGGGGCTGATGATCAATTATGAGAAATCAAAAATAATGGTTTTTTCTAACAAACCTTGTTTAAAACAAAGATCATGGAAGGTTAAGGGTGGGGAGATAGAACAAGTGTCTCATTTCAAATATCTGGGGATAGTGTTCAGCTCCAGTTGCCGCTGGAAACATCATATAAGAGCAGCAACTGAAATCGCTAAATTAAATTCTAATGCCCTCCTTAAATTCTATTATTCAAGAGGCGGCCAGTATGTCCCAATGGCCATTGCAGCTTTTAATGCGAAAGTTACTCCACAATTTTTATATGGGGCTGCGATCTGGATTAAAGAAATTTCGGAATTATCAGATCAGATCCTTCTCCAGTTCCTGCGTAAAATTGCAGGAGTCCCTAAATGTGTCGCAGGGACGGCACTTAGAGAAGAATTCGCACAATGCTCCTTTGAGTCAAGAGCCTGGAAGGCAGCCTTTAAATTGAGACTGAAAGTTCTTTATATGACACCTAATGCTCAAGGAGGTCTTCTTTATCTTTTAAAAGGGGATAATTATAAATGTACGTGGGCAAAACATATAGATAACAAGCTGGAGTGGATTGGTCTCGCCCCTACGGGGCTTAATAATTTAAATTATCAAGAAGCGCTAAATTTGATGAGATTGAGGGTGACAAACATTGACCGACTCAGCACTTCAATTCGTGCTAGGCGAGTATGCTCCAACTCTGCCTTAGGGATTGTTCCACCTAAGAAAACTCCCTCATATATGAGCTTCCTTACATCCCCCAGATCTAGATATGTCTTCACGCTTGCAAGGTTGAATGTTTTTCCAACTGTAGAGCTAAGTGGCCGTTTTGCTAAAATACAGTACTCAAATAGATTGTGTAATTGTGGATCAGGTGCAATAGAGACCTTAGATCATCTTATGTTATTTTGCCACCAATGGATTGACGATAAGAAGGAAGAACTGCAAGCTGAAAGTCCTTCTGACTCACCCCCACGTGTGACTTGTTTAAGGGAGCGACTGTGACAAAACTTAGCAAGCAGACGAAGAGAGGCCAGGCTACAAGGGAGACACTCAGCCAGCCTAGAGTTTTAACAGGAGCCTGGCTGATTGTACAGCTGGCTAATTGGTAGCAGCATTTAACTCTACACTCTGGGCAGCACCCTTTGTGGAAGCAAAAATCAGCTTTGTGCTACTAGCATCCACTCCGGCTCGGCTCTTGTACCTAGACCTTCGGACCCCCTGGCTTTGGATTTAGCTCTGTGTTCCTGGCTCCTGACCCCAGCTTGGCTTTGGACTACCTTTCTGGTTAGTGATTTGGACTTGGCTCTGTGTTTGTGGCTCCTGACCATGGCTTGGCTTTTTGGACTTTGCACTATCTTCTTGGCTCCTGACCTTGGCTTGTTCTAGACTCCCTTTGACTGACACCCCAGCCCGTGAGAAGCCGCCCTGAGCCTGCCTGGCAGGGAGGGTGGGATATAAATTAAATAAATAAATGAATTAGCCACTGCTACAGATAAGATGTCTTTCTCTGAAAGGAAAACAGTCGTGGTGTGAGGTGGGATTTCTAAATGCTTCCCCCATTTGTGATTCATCACCATCTCTCACTCATGCCACAGGCGTCTCAACTGGTTCTCCAGAAATACATAAATCTGGTTGTCAGTGCAATCCGAAACAGAGTTGCATCCTTATAAGCCCATTGACATAAATGGATTTAGAAGGGTGGACTTCTGCTTGGGAAACAAAGGCCCTCTTACCCAGTGCTGTTTTCTTAACTTTAGCTCCCACCCTGAACATGGTTCAAAGATTAAAATTGTGTTACATTCCTCAGGAAAAGTTATAGACTCATGATGATACTCTTGCCAGTATTATTTCTCCTAATAGTAATCTGTAGTATTACATAATAGTAATCTGAAGTAACAGCCACTTATAATAAAGAAGAAATTGAGAGATTACACCTTGAAATAGCTGTCCTTCTAAGTCATCAATAAGCAGATAAAATCAATGTGTCTGAATCAGCTTTCATTGGGTGCAGGAGTTTTGACATTGCCTTCAGCAGGCTTATTAGCAGCTCCTAATTATGAGGTAAAGAGCAATGAAGAGATAATTACTATGGCACGTTTTGGGATTGTATTTAATTATTCAAAATAATAACCATAATATGTATTTGCCATTTTGTTCTTTCAGCTTCTTAGAGATTTACACACTCTGTACCAAAGACACATTAAAAACAGGAGTGTGTGTGTGTGTGTGTGGGAACAAACAGAACAAGGAATTATTGCATTGATAAGTAGGATGGATGTTTTCCCAAGCAAAGCACATAATATGTATTATTTATGTATGTATTCGTGTAAAGCATTTCAATGCCACTTCTCAACAAAAAGCCGAGTAATTAAAATGTAGTTAAAATAATCTACGGGACTGAAGATTCCGTTGATGCTATGGTCTGACAGTTACGTACTCAAGGCAAGTGTGAATTGGCCCCAGTGCTCTGCAGGAAAAGTCCACCCATGGAGGCTCTCAGATTCCAGAATGCTCTGGGGGATTTTAGGGTTCCAAACACATGCTCTGTTGAGGCTGCAGTGGGAACTTGGAATATGAAATTCCTTGAAGCGATCGTCAAGGTTGCCTCTTGTTGGCCTCTCTCACCTCTGGGGCAAAGCCTAGCCCCTGGTTTCCCATGGAGCTGGGTGACCTCAAGAGAGCCAGAAGATATCTTGAATAATACTGGCAGAAAGCTTGTACTGATGATGCTACAAAGTCCATTGGAAGACCTATGAAGCTGTAGTAGCTGTGGCAAAATTGTGTTACTCCTCTGCTCCCATTGCATCAGATAGTTCACATCCATCCAAATTGTTTAAGGTAAGCATAAGTAGGTATCAGAGGATGTCTTTTGGACTGGTTCAAATCATTATTCATGGACCACACTCAAAGTGTTGCTGGAAACTAGTTACATCTATGTTCCGCAGTTGGTTCCCTTCCTCGACCGCGATGACCTGGCCATATTGATCCATGTGATGGTCACTTCAAGGCTAGACTACTGTAACACTCTCTACATGGGGCTGCCTTTGTCGCAGATCCGGAAGCTGCAGCTAGTGCAGAACATGGTGGCCAGGCTGCTGATGGGCCTCCCCAAGTGGGAGCACATCCAGCCTTGGCTGAAAGTGCTGCACTGGTTGCCAATAGCGTACTGAATCCGCTTCAAAGTGCTGGTACTTACCTTTAAAGCCCTACATGGCCAGGGTCCGACTTACCTGAGGGACTGCCTTTCCCCATATATACCCCCAAGAGCACTTCGGTCGGGGACACAACACCGCCTGGTGATTCCAGGCCCCCGGGAGGCAAAGCTTGCTGCAACCAGGGCTAGATCCTTCTCAGTGGCGACCCCCACCTGGTGGAACAAGCTCCCAAAGGAGATCAGGCCCCTGTGGGACCTTATGCAGTTCCGCAGGGCCTGCAAGATGGAGCTCTTCCACCAGGCTTTTATATAGGGCCGCCACTACCACCACTACCACCACCATTAGTGGTGGAGATAACAAGTGCTCTTGGGGGTGGAGGTTAGGGGCAGTCCCAGGAAGATCTGACACAGATACCGCTGGACTGGCCTTGGACCATCAACAGGACAATATCGCCCCCAAGGAAATGACTGATACCATCACAAAATTATTCGGAGACCATCTTGTTTGCATGGAGCACTTTATTCTTGTTTATGTTGTAATTTAATGGTTTTATTGTTTTATCTTGTTTTTATGCATGGGCTTGTGCCCTCTTGTAAGCCGCCCTGAGCCCGCTCGCGGGGAGGGCAAGGTAAAAATGTTAACAATAAATAAATAAAAATAAATAAAACGTGAGACCTATCCTGTGGGGTTCCAGAGGGTACAATCCTATCCCCTGTGCTATATAAACTCTACATAAAGCTGTTAGGACAAATAATGCACAATCTGGGGGCTGGCTTTCATCAGTGTGTTGAAGAGACCCATATCCTTATACAATTATCCTAGTGATGTGGTAAAGGTTCTGAATTGCTGTCTGCCTGCTGTGGTTAAATAGCTAAGAGCAAACAAATTGAAAGTAAATCCTGGCATGACAGCAGTAATGGTAGTTGGGACAATGGAGATCTTGAAGGACTTTGTACTTCCCACCTTAGATGGGGTTCAAATGACCCTTGCTGACTCAGTTAAGAGCCTAGGGTTCATACTGGATCCTACATTACTGCTAGAGAAGCAATTAAATGTAAAGTAAACTTAAATACAGTTGCAAAAAATGCTTTCTTCTCAGTTTAGCCTGGAAGATGGCCCCAAGCCTTGACTTGGCTTATCTGGCCACCTGGATCCATGTCACTGTGACACCAAGACTAACTACTGTAATGCACTCTACATAGGTCTCCCTTTGAAGTCAATTCAGAGGCTCCAGTTGGAGCCAAATGCTGCAGATCATTTAGTACCAGTAACTAATTGGAACATGCATATTACTCCCATTCTTCAGTCATTCCATTAGGTGCCCATCAGTTAGCAGGTTCAATTCAAGGTATCAGCTATCACATACCCTGCATGGCCTTAGACCCACGTATCTATGGGGCCACCCCTCCCCCTATGTGTCACCACAACAGCCTCACTCATCTGAGCACCTTGCAAATTGGCAAGATCAGTGATTGCCCATACATGTGCATTCTCTGTTGTGGCTCCCAAATTATAGAATGACCTGCCTGATGAGGCCAGGAAGGCTCCAACTCTTTTGGCATTCTGCAAACTAGGAAAAAGGAGGGCTTTTCTGCATAGGTAATAGAGCCATACTGTAATGGAATGGTTTAGAAAGATTATTTAAAGAAGGGAAAGGCACTTTGTACTATACCACTCTGTACAGTACATACATCCACCTAATGAGCAGGACAGGTCCCTACAACTCACTTCCAGTCAACATCCTGGCTACATCATTTTGCATCAATTGAAGTTTCTGAATACTTTTCAAGGGCATCCCCATGTAGACTGCACTGCAGTAATCTAATCTAGATATAACTAGGGCATGCACCACAGTGGCCTTATCTTTTCTGCTCTGTTCAGGAACGGCTGCAGCTAGCTAACCAGTTGAAGCTGGTAAAAGGTGCTTTTGGCCACAGCAACCACCTGCTTATCCAGCAGTAGGCCTTGAGCCAAGATCACTCCCAATCTACAGAACTTGTTCCTTCAAGGAGAGTACAACCCCACCCAGAACGGGTGACACAAATTCCTTGGTCAGACCTTCCACCCACCAGTAGCACTTCCATCTTGTCAAGTTTAAACATCAGTTTCTTAGCCCACATCTACTCCAAAACTGCCTCCAGGCACCAGTTCCGGGTTTCTACAGCCTCTCTGGGATCAGTGGGAAGCATAAAATAGAGCTGAGTGTCTTCTGTATATTGGTAGCAACCCAGCCCAAATCTTCAGGTGACCTTGCCCACTAGTTTTATGTTGATGCTGAAAAGCATAGCAGATGAGATGAAGCCTCATAGGCCAGGAGGTCAAGGGGTTGAGAAGTACTCTCCTAGCACCACCTTCTGAAGCCTGCACTCCAGGTAGGGCCAGAACCACTGCAAAACACTGGGTTCCAGTCCCAGCCCAAAAAGGTGGTCCAAGAAGGAATCCATGATCAATAGTATCCAAAGCCACTGAGAGGTCCAGAAAAATCAACAAAGTTGCACTCTCTCTGTGCATTTCTTGGTGCTGGTCATACACTGGGGTGACCAAGGGTGTTTCAGTCCCATAACCATTCCTGAAGTCAGATCGGGAAGACAATCTGCTTCATCCAGGAATGCTTGAAGTTGTCCAACCACCACCCATTCAATCACCTTGCTCAAGAATGGAACATTTGAGACTGGTCAGCAGTGACAGGGATCTTCTGAGCCCAGGGTAGGCTTGTTTAGTAGTGGACACACCACAATATGAGTTGTGCTGTGTAATCCATTCTGAGTTCCAGTGAGAAAGGTGAACTATAAATAGAAAAAATATATATTTATAACATTTATTAGCCACTTGTCTACCTTACAAAGCTTGAGGGGGCTTACAACATAGATAAAATACATAAAATAGAATATATAAAATACACAAAAATCAAAATTTAAAATCACACTTTAGGACTGCTCATCACTTAATCAAATGCAGTCCTAAATAAATCCATCTTCAACTGCCTCCTCATGATCAAAAGTGAGGGAGCTAGGCATGTGTCCCTGGGGAGATTGTTCTATAATTGCAGAACTGCCACTGATAAGGGCCTGTCTTGTGTACCCAATGAAACAAGCCTCTTTGATTGATGGGACAGTCAGGAGGGCCTCTCCCTCTAATCTTAATTCTCAAGTAATAATAACATATGGAGGAAGACGGTCTTTCAGATACTCTGGTCCCAAGCCAGATAGAGCTTTAAAGATAAAAACCAACACCTTGAATTGGGCTCAGGAGTGGATTAATTGCTGTAGTATCAGGGTTACATGCTCCTCATAGCTGGCCCTGATGTTATGCCAACTTCTCCAGGAA
>NW_015161968.1:0-4904 GCF_001447785.1 Gekko japonicus
TATGAGCAATAAAAATGAATGGAATGGATGCTAGAGAGTTAGATTTGAGTCCAGTAGCAACTTAGAGACCAATAGGAGTTTCAAAGTATAAGGTTTGGAGAGTCAAAGCGCTGTTTGTCAGATGTTAGATGAAAATTCTAGAGGGACAGCCACATTAGTCTGTTGTGGCAAAACCAAAAAGTAATCTTAACATGTATTGTGGTTCCAGCTTTCATGGTAAGAATCTGTTTCATCAGATGCATGAAGTGAATTCTCATCTGCAGATACTGCTACACTCAAGGAAAAAAATGTTTGTTAGGAAGAAAAGCAGTTGTCATTCCCATTAAAATGCATGCTATGGAGCTCTGATACCTTGTAATTAATTTATATTACATGTTAAGCTTTAAAAAGCTCATGTGCAAGGGAAACAGAAAGACTGGGGATAAGCCCCATTGAGTAAAATGGGACTTACTTTGAAGCTGCTTAGGATTACTCACAAAAGATCTGGTCAATTCTGTACTCTAATCAACAGTGAAGTAATTAAAATACAGATGAAAGCAAATGACGAATGTTATTATTTCTATAGATCAGGCATGTCCAACTTTGAACAGGTAGTGATCTATTTTTTCCTGCAAGTGCCAGTGATCTACCACCATGAAAATAAAGTTTCAAATTAGTTTCAAATTAGATTTTAACCCAATAAAGTTCGGTTCCACCACCCCCCCCCATTTATAATGCACCTTCTGTCAGGAGACCAAGTGGGGCTGGTGATCTACCTCTGACCCCTCCACGATCTACTGGTAGATCACGATCTACCTGTTGGACATACCTGCTATAGATTCAGGCGTTGGTTTGAAGCAGCAGAACAACGTTTGAGTCCAGTGGCACCTTTAAGACTTTATTCAAGGTATAAGCTTTGGTGTGCAGGCACACTTCTTCAGTTACATTGAAATGGAAGTTACCAGGACCTTGCATTTGTTAAACATCTTTATTATGCTGCGTGCTAATTTGCTGCTCATCCTCTACCTATGTGTATGGGGAAATATCAGTCATGTGATGGCAGAGGATTCGGTGGTGGCAAAGGTGATGGTGAGGGAGTATCTCACTGAGTCCCCTGAGCCAACCTCCACCAATCCCCTGGAGTCTGGTCACGCAAGGCTGCCATCTGGACCAACCTCTCTTACATGGCCATGAGCCTCCTCTCCTGCCCTCCCACCAGTGGGAGACATTCTCAGCTTCCACCACTCCTGCCTGGACCCGGCCAGGGTGAACAAGTTGGCCTTCTGAAGGTTAACCTCCTCCTGTTCAGCTACCCCTCTCTGGACCTCCTGTTGTTCCTCTGCGTGTCCCCCCCAGTCCCCCTCCTCTCTGGGTGATCCGGCACATGGCCTGTGGGTTGCACCCTTGTCACTTGGGTAGGAGGATGGCTGCCTTTGCTGAGTGGGGGTGTGGTCCCTCCCCCAACACCTACTTCATGAAACAACAATATCATCTACCTCAGAACTTATAAATGAAGTCAAAAAGGCAGAACACAAATAAGATTTCTATATTGAATCAATTTAATTTCATCAAATATTGGTACAAATTCAAGAACCATGTATAGTGGAATGATTTTCTGTTTTCTGTTCATTCCACTGAACATGGTTCCTGAATCTGTACAAATCTTTGATGAAATTAAATTGATCCAGATCATTGGAATACAGGTAGGATTGTGTTGGTTTTAAAAAATAGAAAAAATAGAAAAATACTGTACAGTATAGATTACAAAGTCTTGATTGGTACTTTGAGTACTACTTGTATTAGTGGCAGATGTACTAACTAATATGAATGAAGATGAATTTATAAAGGACAGAAATTTCACCAGCAATGTAAGAGCAATTGACATAATGACTGTTGATTAACATAATAACTATGATTGCAAACTGCTTTTCTGTGAGGCTGTTAAAGCTCTTGATAGAGTTGAATAGTCATATTTCTATCAAACTATGGTGACATTTAATCTGAATCCCACCTTATCCAATAAACATATTTTTGAACTAACATCAAAATATTTACGACTTCAAAATAATGAATTGTTTGTTGCTAAAGTTTTATCTTTTTTCAATGCCTATTAATGGTACACCCACTGACTAGTAAATTTAAAACTTGTTCTCAAATGTAATATGTTCACCGCAGACCTAAACTCCCTGTCGACTTTGGAAGTGTGTGCAATATAAATGATATATGTTTGTCCTCCCTTACCCCCTCATTGTTAGTCCCGTGTCAAAGAGTAACTGTACATCGCTCAGAGCCGGCAGCTCTGCAAGGATTGAGCGATTAATAAATTGAAAGATTATTATTATTATTATAAATGGTCACATAAAGATTTCCATGTATGCAGACACTATTATGCAATCATGAGAATAATAATTCTATTCTCTTCCATATTTGTTTCAATTAATGGAAGCCCTGTTTACTTATTGGCTTCATGTGTACCCTGCCTTTCTCCCCAACAGGGGCTCAAAGCAGCTTATGTCATTCTCCTCCTCTCCAATTTATCTTCACAACAACCCTATAAGGTAGGTTAGACTGTAAGTATATGACTAGCTCAAGGTCACCCAGCAAACTAAGATGGGGATTAATTAATTTAAAACATTTTAATGCCACCTTTCCATCTAATTAGGGTACCCAAGGTGGCAAACATGAAAATATTAAATCATTTGAACATTAAAAACAGTATTTAAAACTAAAAATAATTCCATAAAAATGTATCCACATAGAACCTGGCCCTGAGCTGGATATCCCAGGCAAGACCAATCTCATCAGATCTCAGAAGCTAAGCAGGGCCAAAAATGTGTGAGCTAGCTCACACTAACTGAGCTTAGAGGGAACACTGAATGGAGGTATGCCAAATGAAACAAAAAAAGGCTTTACCTGCTGGTAGGAAACACTGATACAGGGAGATATACAGTTCTCCTTGAGGAAGGAGTTCCACATTTTTTGCATCATGACCACGAAAGCCTTTTCTCTGGTGGCTGCTCATCTAGCCTCAGATGGCAAGGGCAGCAGGGCACCCAAAGCAGCCTTTAAGCAGGGCCTCCCAAGATAACCAGAGTGGACAGGTAGGTTCATACGGGAGAAGGCAGTCCTTAGGGTATGTTGGCCTCAAGCCATACAGGCATTTAAAGACCAATAGAGGCACCTTGAATTGAGCCCAGAAACAAACTAGGAGCTACTGTAGATAAAAGAAGACTGGTGGAGTGATATAGTCCCAACAACCTCTTCCACTCTGGCTATAGCAGTCTATACCGACTGTAGCTTCCTGAGAGTCTTCATGAACAGCCCCATGTGAAATGCATTTGAACCTGGGGCTCCCAGATTATAGTCTGAGGCTTTAACCACTACTGCGACTGACTTATTTCGGCCATGTCATGCAAAACAACTCTCTAGAAAAAGCAATTATGCTTGGATTGGTTAGTGGCAAAAAAGGAAACCAGGCCACCAAAGAACATGGTGGCTAGGTACCATAAAAGTCGACACCAGCCTGAACATGGAACAACTCAAAGAAACAGTACAAGATTGGAAAATGTGGAGAAAGCTGGCCCATAGAATTGGCAAGAGTTGAGCGTGACTGAATGGCTAACAACACACTCTTCTGATAGCAATGCATAGTTTATTTTGCAAGCACTAGAAAACCAATTTGACTTTGGAATTAGACTTCCTTCTGCACAGTTATTTCATGATTGAAGTTAGCTGTGTTTAAATGATATTAGAACTAGTATGGAATAGCAGTTTTAAAATGACAGAATATTAGCAGAATAAGATATGTTCAGTTGATTTTCAGAATTTTTATTAAAATATCTGTCTTCACCAATTATTTCTATTTATCTCTCTAATTTTGTTTGTAGATTTTCAGGGAACTGAAAAATTGTTTTAAAGTTAATAGTTTTATTTGGGCTTGGTAACATCTTAGAATAAATACTGGGGACAACTTCTAAATGACAAAGAGTTTCTACCAGCTGACAAAGG
Source organism: Gekko japonicus (assembly GCF_001447785.1). Classification (NCBI taxonomy): domain Eukaryota; kingdom Metazoa; phylum Chordata; class Lepidosauria; order Squamata; family Gekkonidae; genus Gekko; species Gekko japonicus. The sequence goes on from NW_015161968.1 coordinate 3,988, forward strand.
CAATGCCACAGTGATCATGAAAATGGAAGAATGCAAAGATAAAATTAGAGAACTTCTGGACCCTTCCACATACAAAAAACTAAAAAGAGATCCTACCTGCAAAATCACCAGACAAATGAGCTCACTGATCAGGAATTCCTCACTTCATCCCGACACCCACAAAAAACTATGCAAGACAGAAGCACAGCCACCACGACTATATGGACTCCCTAAAATTCATAAGGACTCAGTCCCACTCCGACCCATCGTGAGTGGCATTGGTTCCCCAACATATGAATTAGCTAAATACCTGGCCAATCTTCTACAGAACCACATTGGAAAAACCACAACATACATCAAAGATTCAACACATTTAATCAACAAAATCAGTTCTCTGAGACTTAACCCACAAGACATACTCGTCGGTTTTGATGTGGTATCTCTTTTTACCAAGGTTCCGGTAAAAGACACACTCGCACTTGTTAATCAGATTTTTCCAGATGATGTAACAGCCTTATTCCACCATTGTTTGACAACCAGTTACTTCCAATGGGATAACGAATTCTATGAACAGATAGATGGGGATGCCATGGGAAGTCCTCTCAGCCCAGTTATAGCAAACTTCTGTATGGAACATTTTGAAAAAACAGCTTTCAAATCTGCACCCCACAAACCGACAGCATGGTTCTGGTACGTAGATGATACCTTTATCATTTGGAGCCATGGAGAAGTAGAATTGATGGAGTTTTTAGACGACCTCAAAAACATCCACCTCAACATACAATTCACCATGGGAAAAGAAGTCAAGTGTAAACTCCCATTTCTAGATATCATGGTCATCCGCAAAACTAACCTTCAATTAGATCACAAGGTCTACAGAAAACCAACTCACATAGACCGTTATTTACACAAAAACTCAAATCACCACCAAAAAAGAG
>NW_015161968.1:5580-28388 GCF_001447785.1 Gekko japonicus
AAGAAAAGATTAGAATTTCAACAGCCAATCCACATACAAAAGAACCTCCTCTGGAAACAGGAAACCTCCTCTGGAAACAATCCATATACAAAAGAACCTCCTCAGGAAAGCTCCTCCGCAGGCATGTTCATAGCCTGGGAAACTCCTACAAGATAATGACTCAGCCCTACCCCACCTTCTGGAGTAGATATAAATTACCTGCCTACCATTTTCTTCTCACCTTGACACAGAGAGTACTCCATCTTTCTGTGTTATACCTCTGAGGATGCCAGTCAGTTACTGGCAAAATGTCAGGTGCCATGGTTATGGCCACACAACCTGGAAAATCTCCAGCAACTAATGAACTCTGGCTGTGAAAGCCTTTGACAGCATAGTTTCTGGTGTGATTATGAAATAACTCCACTCTGTTGCTTAGGTCACGGAATCATGTAAGAATGAAATAGGATAAAATAGTCATTGCAATACTCGGAAATTTTATTCCATGAACAGAAAAAGACCCTAAGATGGGCTCTGTGAGAAGAGTATATCATCTCCAGTTACCAAGACATACACTGAGGAAGTCTAGGTATAGCTCCTCCTTGTCATGGCATTAAGACAATCTGAATGATAGACTTGGAGATTCTTCACTGGGAAAAATATTTTGGTTCCAATATATTTTTGTTTCACTATCCTAGATGTTTTGGATTCTATTCAGCACAAGGATCAAGTGAGGATGACTCAAGCAATATGGATTTTCTTTGCTTTTTCTTCCCCACCACAGTCCTTTCCAACTCTGGAAAAATGCATCTGTGGATTTGTGGGACATACATAGACTAATAGTCAGTTAGTAGGTGAACTGCAGTTGGTGGGACAGAAAATCAGTCCATTTTTTCTTTTTCCTCTTCCTCTGTGGTGTTTTTATCCCATTTCTCCTCCCCACTAACCTCCTGACCTGTATGGCTATTTGCCCCTATGGATCCTGCAACCCATGGATTCAGCTTTCCTGGAATCAGAAAGGACCACTGTAGAGAAGGAAAATCAGAGAAGATCTGCAGCTGTCAGTGTCTTTGACTGGATCCAGCCATGTTTTACCAGAAATGGATGCCCAAATAACTTTGACAAGATCTTCCCCTTAGGAGGCATTTAGGTTAATAACACAAGCTAGAAATGAGTGTCTTCAACAGTTCAGGAGCTGTCAAGGTTAATTACACGGACAACCTAACAAATAAGGTTCCCTGGAAAATAGACCTAGCCTTTCAGATGAATTGAGAGAGAAATGGACATTGTTTTATTCTGGGATGTTGGTTGCGGTTATATAAGGCTGGAAAGAAGTTATTTTTTGATGAATTTGAAAAGAATTGGAAATGACCCAGTTCAAAACAGATTTCAATGCCAAGTTCTACAAATGTGGGTATGATGATGACCTACTCATATAACTGCTGTGAGATTTTAAAAAAAATACTCATTAGTGTTCAGATGTTCAGTGACCTTCATGCAGTTGCTTTGCAGAAGCACTTGGAGATGCCCGCCACGGACTTGGGATTCAGCAAGGATGGTGTGGACAGAGCTAGCAATTTACGAACTGGTGCCTGACAGAAAGGAAAGCTAGACACACTGACTGCCACTGCCGATCGATTTCTATACTAATGACAACTCCAAAAAGAATCACCTTTGCAGAGCCCTTATGCAGACCAGCCACTCACACTGTAATTACCTCCATTCAGTCTATACCAGATCACAACCCATCCTCCCCCAGTGAGCCCCTTTGCACAAATGATTGCAGGGGGACCACTGAGATTGGAATCCAGCTTGAGTCTGCAAATGAAATAAGTTTGTGAATGGGATTCCTACCCTGCCAAGTAAAAAAATAGCAGATCAAGAAACCGCCAGTAGTAACCCTTCAGTGAATGGGAAGAACAGCAATATTGTAGGATCAGTGGAACTGACTGTAAAAGGATTATTCCATTTCGTAAGAAATGTTATATAAGCTCATTCTGTAGCATTGTATGTTTAGGGTTTTTCTCCTTCCCTATAATGAGGTTGCACTGTTATTCATACAGACAGTAATGCCTGGGAAGGTCTAAATCCAGTGGAGTTCCGTGTATGCTCTATGGCACAAACAGAGCTCCAAAGCAAAGTGACAGAAAACAATTTACAAGGAATTAAGTCGAGATTAGTTGAGGCCACAGTCTTCATGATGCTGACAGGCTGTTCTCTGTGCCTGAGCATTTTCAAATGGGGGGGGGCTTTGCCTCTTCAGAAGACACTAAAGGGCTAATTGAATCTAAAGCACAAGGTTGGTTAAAGTTTGCTTTGGAAACGAGCTCTGCAACATCAGCAGCAAATCAGCCAGATGGCAAACAAAGTGGAGGTACCTTCTTGTGAAGGACAGGCTGCCTTTGACCAAAGTGTATTGTTACTAGCTGGGGAAGGCTGGGTGAGAGGCAATCCTAAAAAGACAAAACCCAAAAAGTCAAATTCCCAGTTTGTAGTAATTATGAAAGTGCCTGTGATCTACTCTAGTGAGACCAGTGAAACTGCAAATGAAGACAATCGGAAAGGGAGACAGACTGCTAAAGGGTCAAAACGCTATTAGAGTACATAATGCAGGCAATCCGCTTGAGATTTGCTGTAACACATCCAATAATGAGCTTCCCATATTTAGACACATCAGATAACAAATTCAAGCCCCCTGGAAAGGATGCGATAAGAGTTACACACATAACTGGGCCTGCTTCTTGGTTCATACCTCAGAGTCCCCCTTGGTGTCCACAAGAAACTTGATGTGTTCATCTCTGAATTGCAATACTCAGAAATGCTGCAAAACACTCCACTGAAATTCTCCCAATACACACTTTCCATCTCAAAGGAAACTTTGATTTACATATATACTAATGGCGCTGGCTAAACAAACTCTTGAATATCAGTCTTTTATTTTTAGATAGATAGATAGATAGATAGATAGATAGATAGATAGATAGATAGATAGATAGATAGATAGATAGATAGATGATGGATGATAGTTTTTCATACTGAAATCCTGTTCCAAGATTTTTTTTTCCAAAAAGGGGAGAAAACACAAGCAAAACAAAAACCCCACCTTCTAGTCGATACATAAGATAGGATACATATTGTCAAGGATAAGTTGTTAAAGTGAATTTGAAATGTGCTTCCCAAAATATCATTTACACATTTACCAGATGGTAAAATAAACATGTAAATTGTTATCAAGTATACACCAACTTCATCCTGCAATTTTTAGGCACTGGAAGGATGGTGTAAAGATTGCTGCATATTGTGTTACTTGTTCATTTAATAGTTTATTAGCATTTTAAAGTAAATATGAATAATGGTTTTCTTTCTTTTTTAGGGAATGGAGGGTTTAAAAATAATTTGAAGCAGCTTCACGCATTCCCAATGAGACTACGGTTCCCCAACCGTAGATACAGAACTGGGTGGTAGGATTTGCTCTGTCATTGGAGATGGAAGGTTATGAAGCAAGAGTTATGAATGGATCTGAGAAAATAAGGAACTCTGAAATATTGTGGGAAGAAAATGGGGCAGGAACCAGGATAACTCTGTGGGCTCCCTGGAGGAAAGGCAGGATAAAAACATTAATCCAAACAATCGGGAGAATGTCCCCGTGGCTCAGATGTGTCCATGTCCCACTCTGTTATCCTGACTGGCACCCAAAATTTGCTGCCTTCAACAAGCAACTTCTGAGCTCTCACCAGAGAGCTGTGAATGGACTACCAAAAACTACTTGAAATCTTTTTTAAAATGTGTCTAAAGGTAGAAGAAATTGAACTAATCGGATAGATTCGTGGCTACACGAGTGTATGAAACAACTGTGTAAATGAACCAGAATTTCAGAGTTTATCCCCAAACCTAAAAGAGACTAGCTCAGGAACCTGATGAAGTGGGTTTTGTCCCCAAAACAGTTTGTCACAAAATACTTGTTAGATCCGAAGATCCTATGGGACCCAGCCAGTTTTTACTGCTGGTGGAAAGTGCCATCAAGTTACAGCAGATATATGGCGACGATCCCAAAGGGTTCTTACAGCAAGAGACCAACAGAGGTGGTTTGCTATTGCTGCTGAAGACATGGGTCACTTCCAGCATAAACAATGTTGATATGCCCGAGGGGGATGCGTTGACTAGCTACGCATAACATAGGCAGCCTAATCCTGTATGTTCACCTTAGTTGCTGACAGTCTGAAAAACAGAAAACTATTCCCACCATTGCAACTGAACTGCCAAATGACTCCCTCCATCCAAATCTCCAGTCTCAAGTCTTGCTATGGGTACAGACCCAGACAAAGATGTAGCTTTTCAGAGTGTAATTGCTCCCTCAGTTTTCCTGCCCTTGAGTCAGTGCCATATGCCACTGTACCACTGCAAAATCAGCTGCTGCTACAGCCATAACTATGGCTGCTGCATTACCTTCAGTGGACCCATTGAAGACAATGCAACAGCCATAGTTATGGTTGAAGCAGCTGACTATCCAGTGCTACAGTGGTATATGGAGAATCCCAGGACCAGCCTCAGACACTTAATGTCCCTTCTGTGCCTAGATGGCCAGGCTACATCGGACAGCACTTAAAGTCCATGAGCCAGTGGAAGTCCAAAGTCAATCTAAAATGGTGATACCGTCAGGGAAGGCAGGACAAACCGAGGAGCAACCTGGTGGGCAAACACAAAAGATGAGCTTCCTGATGCAACTTCCAGAGGTCACAATAACCTAATATGTGCACAAACCTCACTTGTTCTATCCACACACACCTCATTCCTTCCTCTTCCCTGTCCCCTCTTGTGTATAGAATTCAGGTTCAACATTAGTTCTGGTGATCCACGATGTATAAAATGGAGGTTCATCGATTGGAATTAGTTCTCTTGCACAACCATCTACATTGGTATGTTTCTCACCAGGAGTGAAGAGTGAGTCCCATGCTCAAACAAACAATGTCAGGCTCAGGCACATGTTGGCCTAATGGCAGCTTTCTTATGTCCTGAGTTACTAGGTTCATGGACACATGGACACATGAAGTTGCCTTATACTGACTCAGACCATCGATCCATCAAGGTCAGTACTGTCCACTCAGACTGGCAGCAGCTCTCCAGGGTCTCAGGCAGAGATCTTTTGCATGCCAAGCAGATCTTTTGCATGCCAAGCCTTTTGCATGCCAAGCAGATGCTCTGCCCCTAAGCCATGACCCCTCCCCAGTGATTTGGTTTTGTGTTTCTTTTTTGAAATCTGTGCTCCAGTGGGACAAGTCCCATAACCACTCTGGTGTGTACCTACATCTCACCCAGCATGAGGAATCACCAGCATCTAATCCAGCTATTTCTTCTACAAACTAACCTTTGGCTCTTGCAGCCACAGTGTCCCAGCCCCTTAATTATCCTGACCCATCATTTCTTGATGCATCCTCATCTCTTCTTTTGTTTCCACATCTCCAAACTACTGTTTCATATTCCAGATGTTATATTTAACATGAATACTCAGCATGTTTTTGAACTAGTAAGTGTTTCTTAGAAACTGGTAAGGCAATTAATTAGCAAACTGTGTTTAGAAACGAGCTTGAGAACGAACCAAGACATATATTTCCCAATCTAGTAAATGTTTCCTGTTACCATTCATTGATCTAGAACTGTCAAGTCTGAACAGGAACAAATTAAGACACGCTGAGACCGTACACTGTATCAAAAATGCCCCATAGAGTTACCCCCAATTGGTAATTTAGTTTTTTAAAAAGTACTTTGAGGCTCTGAATTGTAGTTTCCTTCGCTTCTTCAGAAATCCTACTCTGAACCTGGACGTTAAATTAATGATTTTCCTGTAAATCTACCGACAGCCACTTAGCTCTAGTTTTCCTATTGCTATGTTGCTACTAGAAAACCGTACTTATGGGCAACTGTATTTATGGGCAACATGGATAATTATTCAACAACTTGGAACTGAATAATAATAGTCCATCAGCAAATTTTGTACTATAGAACAGGGACACAGCAGAAACTGACAGTAGCTAACTCATTATTCCTCTAACTATGCTTGCTTGTCTCCAGTTGCCATTATATCAAAGCAATTCATATCAACTCTGATTAGCTTTTATTCATGATACTAGCCTGGTACCCGTGCTTCACTACGGTATTTAAGTTCTGTAAATCCAGTTATAATACTGATATGTGAAGTGTGAAGAGTTAAATGTAGGAGGTGGGGGGAGTGTGTTGGAAGCCATCAGAGAGGCTGGGCCAGCAGCATTGCTGCACCTCACAGGTGGTTGTTGGTCGTTCCTGATTTCCTCAGCTGTCATGAGCTGTCTACAGTCTCCTCTAACTGCTGTTGTTTTTTTACCTCAGAACACTGAGCTCGGCAGCTGACCAATCAGAGAGTGTGGGGTGCAAGGAGGCAGTCACCTGGCAGCCGAATAGGAATCAATGGGGGGAGCACATTTTCCTCCTTTTGACCCACATAGGGGTTGGATTTCTAAAAATCCCTTCTTAGTGAGCACCTACGCTCTCCCCGAATTTGGTGTCTCTAGGTCCAGCGGTATGGCCTGGGCGTTGCTTTTACGGTGAGGGGACTTTCTTTTATATATATATATAGATGTGGAGCTCAGTAACAGGACTTACCTGCTTCTGCTGTTGCTTGCATTCCTTGGCCTCTTTCACTGCATGTCCCCAAGTGCTGAGCCACATTGTGCATATTTATGGGAAAGCAACATGTAAAATTAATAGATGGTCCCACCTGTGGCCTCTACATTTGAGAGTCAGGCCACTGGCACAATCACTGGGTGGGAACTGCACATATGAGGGGTTGGATCCAGCCAGCTTGTCTGCACCATCTCACCCAGTTCCCTTCCTTATTACAGTCCACTTCCTACTTGGCTCTTGCCCATAGGCTTTTGCTGGTCAAAAAGGCTGTCACCCACAGAAAAGCTGGTAGGATCCAAGCCAAGGGAAAGCATGACATGAAAAACTAGCACAGGATTCAGCGGAGCACTGGACTGTACTCAAAATGCATATCCAGCTAGTTTACAGTGCCATGCTATGCAGGGTTACTACAGTCTAGGGGGATGATTTCAGAGGGCTTTGGTTGGAGTAACTTTGCACAGGATGGCACTGAAAGGGATTAGCTCATGTACCTGATGAAGTGGGTGCTGTCCCCAAAACATTTGTCCCAAAATACTTGTTAAATCTGAAGGTGCCATGGGACTGTTCCAGATTTTACCAATGGTGGAAAGTTCCATCAAGTCACAGCAGACACCTGGCGACTCCATAAGGTTCTCAAAGCAAGAGAGGAACAGAAGAGGTTTGCTGTTGCCTGCCTCTGTGTAGCAATCCTGGACTTCCTTGGTCTTCTCCCCTCTAAGCACTTACTAGGGCCAACAGTTTTCACAACTGCAAACTAAAATGGCTAACCCCTTTATGATTTTTAATAGCAATATATTGATCACTCTTAGCCAGGGGTGGATCTACTATGAAACTAATGAAGTTTAAGCTTTAGGGCCCCTAATCCCGGAGGGGCCCTAAAGCAGCTTTTTTTTAATGAGTGAATTTTTTTCAACAACATTGATGGAGGGTTTTTTTTTTAGTGTTTGTTATTAAAATAAGGTTATTTTAGTGACAGAATCATAAACCAATGGGTTGAAGTACTTAATATTGACCTTAGAATATGCTCTAATACCCGTTCTCTGCCATTTGGGCCTCAAGGTCCTTGCAAGGGCAGCAAGGCCTTTTGGACCTTGTTGGATGTTGCCCTGTTGTTGCTGGTTGAGAAGGGCCCCCCATAACAGTTCAAGTTTTAGGGTCCCAAAAATGTAGGTCTGCCTCTGCTTTTAGCATTGGTTATCAAGCTCTGTGATGTTTAAGTGTCTTCACATACATTACCTCAGTCCTTGTGACCTGACTAGAAAGCTCCATTCTATTATTCCCATATACAGGAGCAGGGGGCAAGGGGCAAGGCACAAAAGTGGGGGAAAACTACAGTCACACCAACCTGAACTTCTGGTATTAAACTGAAAGATGCTATCGGGACATTGCCCTGTACAGTAGAGAAGATGTCCCATATTTCTTCTGCATATATTACTTTGGTGACTGGAGTGGCAACTGGTTCAATTTAAGACAAGAAATACCGACGGGAGGAGGAGGAGGAGGAGATTGGATTGACAGGAGCAGGGGGCAAGGCTGAGGATTACCCCTGTGCCTGAGGGCAGGCACAAAGGTGGGGGGAAACTACAGTCACACCAACCTGAACTTCTGGTATTAAACTGAAAGATGCTATCGGGACATTGCCCTGTACAGTAGAGAAGATGTCCCATATTTCTTCTGCATATATTACTTTGGTGACTGGAGTGGCAACTGGTTCAATTTAAGACAAGAAATACCGACGGGAGGAGGAGGAGGAGGAGATTGGATTTATACCCTGCCCTTCACTACCCAAAGGAGTCTCAGAGCAGCTTACAATCCATTTCCCTTCCCCTCCCCACAACAGACACCCTGTAAGGTAGGTGGGGCTGAAAGAGCTCTCTCAAGAACTGCCCTTGAGAGAACATCTCTGAAAGAACTTTTGACTGACCCAAGGTCACACCAGCAGCTGCATGTAGGGGAGTGGGGGATCAAATCTGGTTCTCCCAGATTAGAATCCGTGCTCCTTACCACTACACCAAACTGGCTCTCTGATTGGGACGGTATTCCCTAACCTTCATCCAAGTGAGCTCATACTGTAGAAGAGCTTCAGACCTGGGGACATTTTACTTTGGATCTCAAATGCTTTGGGTCATGAGAAATGTTTGTTTTGATTTCTGATCCAAACTATTCTCCAGGCTTTAAGCAACACCTTGGAAACAATGGAATCATATGCAAGGCACACAAAACAGCCATTTTCTTCATCAAGCAAAAAATGTCAGGGCATTTAAATGTCAAGTGATTAACACTGTAAGGGACAGCTAACACTTGCTCAAACACAGCCTTTATCATCACCACATCAACAATATGGTCAACAGCGAAAACAATTGAAGGCTCAAATATAAGGCTGCTTTTATTCATGCATAACTCTAGGCTGTGATCCTGACACATGTGTCATCAACTGCAGAGTAGCTCCATAAACAAAAAAAAATGATTTAAATCATTAAAATTAAAGACATCGGACTGCCTACCACACTTGAGGAAGATTAATGAGGATGCACGGATAAGAGAAACTTGGAGCCAAAAGCCAGTGATACACATCTGCTAAGAGCATAAGCCATGTGCTGGGACATAGCAGCTCAGATCTCACCCCATCTGAACCTCTAGGCGAGCCACTTCCTCCGTGCCTCAGTCCCCCATCTGTTTTAGGGAGATTATAACACTGGCCCCCTCGGATCTTGGCATGGTAAGGACTATTTGAAATAATGGGTGCAGACACAATACTTTGAACATTTAGCTAGAGACACTATACCATTTCTGGATTTCCTCCAATATGGAGAAAGGTACACAAAGCAAAGTTCCACTGATTTCCATGAGATACCACACCGAATTCACAATGGGCTGAAATGAACGTTTTGCCCATGCTAGACAGTCAGCAAAACTTGCAAAGTTACAGTTCTAATCAGGATCTTATCCTCTCCTTCCAGGCAATCATGAATGTTTTCTTCAGTCCTACAGTGAGTGTGGAAAAACTGACCATCGTTCACCTCTCTCTCTCTCTCTTGTTCTTACCAGAAAGATCTCTTTACGTAGCACAATTTTATTCCCCCCTTCTTCCAAGGTGCTCAGGGTGGTCTGGAGTCCGTCGTCCCCATCTCAGAACAGTGCTGAGAGGTAGGTGAGGCTGAGAGTGAGAATGAACGGCCCAAGGTCACCTAAATAGGAATAGGTCACAGCTAAATAGGAATTTTTGTAGCAGCCCTAATTGCCCAGACTAGCTCATTGGCATCCCAACTTGGAAGCGAAGCAGAATGGGTACTTGGATGGGAGACCATCAAGGAAGATTAGGGCTGCTGTGCAGAGGAAGGCAAGTGCAAAACATCTCTGCTGATCTCTTGCCTTGAAAACTCCATGAGGAACTTCATGGGGTCCCCAGGAGTCAGCTGTGACTCAACGGTGCACTTTACCTTAAGTAGGGTTTAAACCAGGGTCTCCCCAGGAGCAGACCAGTGCTGTAACCACTACACCCCACTGGCTGTCAATGGTTAGATGTGGACAGGGGTCGTTTCATAGAAAAAGAGCTAGGGGAACTCATTAGCATAACTCATTAGCATATGCCACACCCCTGACATCACCGGAAGTGTGTCATAAGGCCACACACCCCTGACATCACCGGACGTGTGTCATAAGGCCACACACCCCACCCCCAACGGTCCCGGCCACCACCGCCGGCCTTGCAGCTCCACTGCTGAGCCCCATGAGGGGCCCGGCGGTGGACCTGCAAGGCCGGTGGGAGTGCAAGGAAGCCCCGCGAAGGCCCTCCCTGGCCCCAGGCAGGCAGGGGTGGGGAGAGGCAGGGAGGAAGCAACTTACCCTCCCTCTTCTCCTGCCTCCTCCTGGCTGAATGAGGGCCGGAAGCGGGGCGGCCGGAAGCAGGGGGCGGGGCTTCATCATGTGCTCCACCCCCCATACCTCACCCGGGGGAACTGCGATCCCCCGCGATCCCCCTCGGAATGACCTCTGGATGTGGACCAGGATTACTTTTCCTCTTCCAAATCCCTGTGAAGTGTGTTGTCAGCCCCCATGGTAATGGCCACAGCCACTGAGCCTGTGACACTGCCTTATACTGCCAGAGGACTGGACACAAACTTTACTCTGCCAGACCATAAGTCTGTCTTGCTCAGTGTAGTCTGCTCTGAGAAGTCACAGTTCTCTGGGCCTCTGAGAGAAAGGTCTTACCCACCCTGCTAACTGGAGCTGCCCGGGGGCTGACCTCCTGCCTTTGTTCGGTAATTGAGTCATAGGCCCTCCCCAGTCCCCTCTTCCTCCATCCAGCTGTCTATGGACTAGGAGAAGCCAAAGGAGGCAGTCGCTTGGATCCACTGGAGCGTTTCTGCAGACAGAAGGATTCCCACCCACAGAGCATGACTTTCTCACCTCCTCGCTCCCGCTGAAGGCCAAAGGGCCCCCCTGAAGTGCTGCTTCTGGGGGGACGGAAAAAATCCTTCTGTCTGCAGAAAGGCTGTAGCAGATCCAAGCCAGCTCATCACACAGTTTCATGGAAGACTTTGATCTAAAGTCCCAGTTACACTTTAGATCAAAGTCTCAGTTACACAAACTGCTCAGAAGCTAAGCGGGGTTGGCTCTAGATGGTATTTGGATGGGCAGCCACCAGGGAAGGCCAAATTCGCTATGCAGAGGCGGGCAGTGGCAAACTACCTCTGCTCATCTCTTGCCTTGGAAACCCTACAGATGCGACTCGAGGGCACTTTCCGCTCATCCTTTCCCCCACTAGTGACTTTCAGCTTCCCAACATTCTGTGCCTCCTGCAGTTTATTCACCTTCCATAAAGCCATTTTGGTGTGGGGAGCATCTTTTTCTTTGAGTTCATTTACAGTCATCTTTTCCTTCATATGTGGCGACCAAGTCATGTACAAACCCCAGTGAGTTGTGGTGCTGTTCAGCTTCTTTGCTGTTAGAAGGAATTATTAACTATCCTTTCAATGGAAAAAAGGCAGGGAAAATTTTGAAAGTCCTCAACTGAGAACTATTATGAAAGATACCTCATTTAAGGTGTAATGTTGTGTATGGTTTACCAGTTTGGTGTAGTGGTTAAGTGCACAGACTCTAATCTGGGAGAACCGGGTTTGATTCCCCACTCCTCCACTTGCACCTGGCTGGATGACCTTGGGCAAGCCATAATTCTGGCACAGCTGTTCTTGAAAAAGAGCAGTTTCTGTCAGGAGCTCTCTCAACCCCACCTACCTCACAGGGTGCCTGCTGTGGGGAGGGGAAGGGAAAGGAGTTTGTAAGCCGCTCTGAGACACCTTTGGGTTGTGAAGGGTGGGGTATAAATCCAATCTCTTCTCTTCTTCTATGGGTGGGTCTTGATGCATGATAGGGGACAGGCATGTAAAAGTTTAGAGTCAGTTCTTGCATGTATGAACATGACTTGTTTACTTTACAATTGACAACTAACAGACTGGAATGTGTGAACTGTCTCCACAAAGAGTGCTGTGTTGCAGTTGACACTGGGTGATGGGGAATCTTCTGTCTGTGGTAGTTCATCAGTGATGGCTCATTCACACATGCAAGTTGTCGCTTGATGCTATAGTCAAAAAGTCACCAGGAGGCATGTGTGAACTGCCTGTTAGACTTTGCTGCTCTATCAAGCACTCATTAATGGCATCACAGCACGAAGTGTTGAAATGTATGGTTAGAGGAATATTCCCACATGCCATGGAAAGACACTACTGAAAGTTTACATTTCATCAAAAATTTCCCAAGCAACATTCTACTAATAAAGGTGTGACTGACAGGAGTCCTAATCATTCATTCTTAGATACGCTACTTCCACTAAATCTACAAATGTATTTTATCATGCTGTTTTAAGTGCAGGTTTATTTTACCTATATCTGTTTGGAAACAAGTCCTGTTAAGTTCAGGGAGACATACTACTAAGTATGTGGGGGCCAATAAGTTTCCAACACCATCAGGCAAGCCACCCTCATAGACCTTCTTTTGCTTCTTACTGAGTACTGCTGGCCAAACATATCTGGAAAAGGACAAATTCTCCCCCAGGCTAGCGAGGACCTCCCCGCTAACCTAGAGCTGACTTGGAGCCTGGGCTTCCCAGTCCAGGTTATTTCTTCTCCTCAACTCAGTGCCCTTGGTTGCTGCTAGAGGACAATACCAGAGGGGGATTCTACCTCAGCTGACCTCAACTGGATGTTTAGTCCTCCACTAATCTCAGATGAAGGGATGGAGAATGGTTTTTATCCTGTATGAGATTTTCTCCTGTTGCTGATGGATCCCAATTTTGATTGAGCGTTATCTTGTGCTGGGTGACAGTAATATCAAACTAGAAGTCCACCCGTTAAGATCTGCCTCCCAAGCCCTGCTCTCTGTGCCCCTGCCTTCAGAGGTGAGGCTGGGGGTGGCTAGAGACAGGGCATTTGCTGTGGTGGCACCTCACCTCTGGAATGCCCTCCCCCTTGAGGCTTGCCTGGCACCTTCTTTAGATTCATTTAGGCACATCTTTTTACCCAGGCTTTTAATTAAGGGTTTAATTGTATGCTCTGTTTTATGGAAAGATTTTATGCTGCTTGTGTCTAGTGGCTTGTATTTAAAATATTAATGTTATCATACACTTAGTTATCCACTGCGCTCATTGCTAGCTGACACAGTTCTCTGGCCTGATACTGGACATCTGGAAATTGATCGTTCTTGGGAGGGTCAGGTAACCTTGTCTGATGATGCTCAGGACTTGAACACATGAAGCTGCCTTATAGTGAATTGGACCCTTGGTCCATCAAAGTTGGTATTGTCTACTCAGACTGACAGCAGCTCTCCAGGGTCTCAGGCACAGGAGGACTTTCACATCACCAACTGCCTGGTCCTTTTTAACTTGAGTGTTAGGGATTGAACCCATGGACCGTCTGCATGCCAAGCAGAGTCTCTTCCACTGAGCCATGGCCTCTCCCCCAACCCAAGACTTTGTAACCTCCATTGCAACCATGGGATTGTCCCAAGTTGTACTGGACCAAGCACATATTAAAGGAACATGCAGATTTACTTTTTGGCACTGAGTAGGAAAATGGTGGTACAGTTGGATCTATTCCCTTCCAAGCACAAGGGTAGTGGACCATTTAGAGGGGCATGCTTGCAGTACAATCCTAAGCAGAGTTCTGCACAGAGTAGGAAAATGGTGGTACACTTGGATCTATTCCCTTCCAAGCACAAAGGTAGTGGACCATTTAGAGGGTCATGCTTGCAGTACAATCCTAAGCAGAGTTAGAGCATTCTAAGACCATTTTCTTCAATGGGCTGAGAAGGGTATGACTCTGCTTAGGATTACACTGTTGGAGACTTACAGGTACCACATGGTTCCAGGATGTTCTGAAAAATCTGGGCAGCCAAAATGGCCATGCCTGGAGTGAGGGGTAATTCCTACTGGATCAATGGATGAGACCATTACCCTCATTTTGCAGCTCCCCAATAAACATGCAATTTGGTAGATATTAAAAATGTTGGGAGATAGCTAGAGAAAAGCTGATAGAAGATTCATTAGAGCTGCGATCACACGCACAATTAGACCTGACATAGGTGTGAATGCCGGGTGGATTTAAAGGGCACGATCAGACAACATCTGGGAAGCGCCCCACAGCCGTCAGCAACCCATTCTGCTCTGCCGCAGAAGCAGAGTTAAAAGGTACTGGGAAAACCAGGTAGGAAACGGGTTGTGATGGGCCACGGACAGACTTTCCTGTGTCTGATCCCTCCAGCACACTTTCATGGCATCGGGATGGTCTGATCAGGCCATCCTGACTCCATGCTACTGTTTCCCCCCCCCTTCTCAGTATGCACATCATTGCAAACTCCATAGGGAGCCCTTGGTGTTGAGGTGTGATTCATCATTTAAGCACATGGGGGGGGGAAATGGCACAACCCCCCCCCCGACTCACCCGCAGTTGCTTCTGATCACACACTGACGGACTGCACCCACAGCTTCAAAGGGAGGTGTGATTGCGCAACTACAGATCAAATTCCTCCGGAAGAAATAGCCTTGCTTCCCCCCCATTTTTTCTGGCATGTGTGACTGCAACCAAGGTCAGACCAAACATGCGATAGAGCTTATTAACAAATCTCTGAGCTGGTGGTATTTCCATTAACAAAAACAGTCCATACATTTTTTTTCTTTTGCCATCAAGTCGCAGCCAACTTATGGTGACCACCATGGGGTTTTCAAGGCAAGAGATGTTCAGAAGTGGTTTGCCATTGCCTGACTCTTTGTAGTGACCCTGGTACTCCTTGGTGGACTTCCCTCCCAATACTGACCAAGGTCAACCCTGCTTAGCTTCTAAGATCTGGTGAGATCAGGCTAGCCTGAGCCAGCCAAGTCAGGTAACATACTTGTTACAGGGAATGATCTCTCAGACACTGAAAAAAATAAATGATTAGGTGTTTGCTAAAGAACCCATCATTGGAAATGAAAGATCTGACCAATGATTAAATCTCTTTTCTGGACAAGATGATCAAGCACATAGCAGTGCAGCAACTTCAAGGATTTCTACATAACACATCCTTTCTTGACCCTATGACTGCAGGCCAGGTTATAGGACAGAGTGGGTTTTAGTTGTACTAGTAGATTATCTATGTCCACAGATGGATATAGCAATAATGCTTCCATGTTAATTCTGTGGATTTATCAGCAGCTTACGATACTATTGATCATTCTTTCTTGTTGGGCTGGCTCACCTCTCAGGGTGTCTGTTGTGGAGAGGAGAAGGGAAAGCCGCTCTGAGATTCCTTCTGGTGGTGAAGGGCGGTGTATAAATTCAGTCTCTCCTCCTCCTCCTCCTCCTCCTCCTCCTCCTCCTCCATGTGGCAGACATTTCTGTTACTGCAGTGACTGAACTTGGTGTTATTTGTTGGGAAGGGCTTCAAGAGTTTTTCTTGGGTTCAAAGAGTGATCTATCCAGCCCACCAGCTAATATCAGCCTCTTGAGCCCAGCTTGACCTCAGAGGTGAGGCGGGCAGTAACTAGAGACAGGGCATTTTCTGTTGTGGTGTGGTTTTTAATTGTAAATGTAAGCCACCTCTAGCTGGACTCTGAGGAGGTAGCATGGAACTTTTTAAAATAAACAAATAAATAATCTCCATGGGTCCCATGATATGTAGTTCTCTGAGGCTTAATACCGTCTCCAGTGTTGTTCACTATCCATATGAAGTCACTGA
Organism: Gekko japonicus; assembly: GCF_001447785.1. Lineage (NCBI taxonomy): Eukaryota > Metazoa > Chordata > Lepidosauria > Squamata > Gekkonidae > Gekko > Gekko japonicus. The sequence continues at coordinate 21,424 of NW_015161968.1, forward strand.
GTGAAATCATCCGGAGTTGGATGTCTACAGTGTACTGGTGACAGCCATCTGTATGTACCATCTACAGCCCTTTCTGTCCATCCTCAGTGAATTAGCGTAGCATTCAAGTGGATTAGACAAAACAAGCTACATGGAATCCAGACCAAATAGAGGAGATACTAGTTTTAAATGGTGATATTTTGGAAGGGACTGGCTTGTCAGTAGTTGATAAAATAAAGGTCACGGTTTCTGATCAGGCTTATTGTTTAGGGCAGGAGTCCCCAATGTGGTACCCATGGGTGCCATTGCATCCACAGACACCTTTTCTGGCGCCCACCAAGTGTTTTTAGGAAGTGGGTGGGGCCAGGTAGGGCATTTGCCCAGCAAGGCTTCTCATTGATGATTGGAGATTGGATTGGCTATGCAGATTTTTTTTAATGTTGCTTTTGTGGCTGGCTCCGCCTCCTCCAGCAGCCATTTTCATGGCAGCCATTTTGTTGCTGCACCCATCGTACTCTCTTAGAATTCCAAATGTGCCCAGAGGCACAAAAAGGTCAGGGATCCCTGGTTTAGGGGTACCCCTAGATTCAGTCTTTGCTACGGGAAAAGCAGCTTGGTGCTGTTGCTAAAAGTGCCAAATATCATGCACATATCTGTCACAGTCTATCTGGACTGACCTGGCTATGCTTCTGTGACTCCGTGCTAGATTACTATAATGCACTCTTGTGGGGCTGCCCTTGAAGACAACCTGCAAGCTCTAACTAGTGTAAAACTCAGTCACTTGCCTGGTATAGGAGCTATGCAATGTATGTATATCCACCCAATATCAAAATAGGGTGATTCATTTCGAAATGGCTTCCAGGCTCAGTTCAAGGTGCTGTTTCTTACCCATGAAACCCTTGTGTGGACCCACATACCTGTAGGACCATCTCTCCCCATATGAGCCAATGTGCCGCTTACTTCTGCTCAGCAGGTCTTGCTTATGGTACCCTCCCTTTGGTTGATTTGGGAAATGTCTGCCAGGCCTCATGCACCCTCTGTTGCAGTAAGCTGCTGGGTTGTAGAATGATCTTCGGAGAAAGCTGGGGAAGCACCCACATGCATTCCCCTTCACCAGGCTTGTCAAACTGTGTTGTTTTGCAGGGCTTTTTAAAAAAAATGGATTTGGGAAAGTCACTGGGCACTTCTGATGTTGTTTTTGCTAGTTTATTGGATCACATTTTATTGTGTATTGACCAGCGTTCTCTGCCTTGCATTTCAAAAGGCAGGACATACATTTTAAATAGGACTCATCATACCATCACAAGTAATGAAGAGGCAAACAGTTTGGTACTAAATACATGGTACAGGAGAAAAATCCCATTGGAACATTCTTCCTCGTGGTGCAGTTCAGGTAGGACAGGACCTCTTGTACTACACAGGTAAAACCCCAGTGACACATATAATACATTTCAGCAATAGTCCTAAACTATACAGAAATAAACCTCATCAATTCAATGTAATTACTAGCGGGGGTGACTGCGGGGGACCTCCACGTCCAAAGGCACTAAACCTCTGAATCCTAGAGCCAGGAGGCAATGTCAGGGAAAGGCCTCGGCCTCTATGCCCTGTTGTTGGCCCTCCCGAGAAACTGGTTGGCCACTGTGTGAGACAGGATGCTGGACTAGATGGAACACTGGTCTGATCCAGCAGGGCTTTTCCTATGTTCTTAAGAAAGAATGCACAGGATCGAAGAAATCCATGGATTTTGATCAGTTTCTAGTAGGGATGTGTTTGGCCTTCATGTGGGTAGTGAAAGCGACAAGAGCAGGCCACCCACAGATAAGACAAGACTCTCTGGTTATGCAGGGGAAATTGTTTGTGTCAATTAACAAAAAGGAAAGCAACCCAAAAATGGCCTAACGGACCCTAAATTGGTACCCAGAGTGTGACATGTTGAGAGTGCTCAGTGTCAGTTAAAGAAAAAAGGGAAAGGGAAAGTTAGTTTGTACAGGCCTCTAAGGACTTAAATATCCTAGAGGGGGATATTTGGTGGCCTGAGATGGGATTCTCAGACTCTTGCCCATTCCTGCGATCTTTGTCCCCCTAACCTAAAACTTACTTCCAAGTAAACAATCAGGCTATGGTGATCCAAACAACTAAATGCCCGCTCCTCTGGGCCATAATCCACTCCCGCCTTCCATGATCATCTGATGCTGAATACCTGAGACCATTTCTGACAAGTTTCAGAGTTTTCCCCCTTCTCTGATGAAATCACCATTCGTGTATCACAAAATAGGTTGACTGTTCCACTGTGAGAGCTGACTACTCTGTTATGGTTTGGCTGTTCTCTTGTGATGGTTTTATTGTTCACTGCTTTTTGCAAAAATGGGATCTGGAGAGATGAACTGAGCAGCAGAGCCATGCTCCAGGAACCTGATATCAGTTTTCCTGTTCTCACCCTTTCAAAAGATTTGCAGTGTCATTTAGTCAAATGGCTAGGAGTCTGGGACTAAATTACTACCGCTAGTATTATTCATTCATTTATTCACTTTTGCCTCAGACAGTACTGAGTACCAAATAGTACTGTTCATTCATGGCCAATTGGTGGGTATTACAAGTTGAAAACACTCAGTATATCTGGGGTTAAATGTTTGTTTATGTTACTCACAGGAAGTCACATGTTTTTCATGTAACCAATGTTCTTTAGCTGTAGAATACCCGAGAATTTTCTCCCTGATCTAGGAATTTGATTGGGACTAAAGTGTCAAGGTGTATTAGCATTTTATGGCTCTCTTCCCGTCTTTGTTTGGTGTTCTGAAGGAAAAGAAGAGTAGCCACAATCTCTCTCTTCTAGTTTTGTCTTGGTAGAGTAAGGATGTAGCAGATTTTGCTCTGTTATTTTCATCCCTGTTACCCTTCCCATGCTAGAATTTAGTAAAAACTTTATATTTTAATCACACATGGACTCTGAGTCTGAATTATTTTATTCCGGGACTGCTGGACTATCTTATCTCTGCTAAATACCATATTTTCAATATCTCACCATCACCCAACACCAATGCTGAACAAGATGTTTCGTCTAGAGGGGTAAAGTGGTGGTGGGGAGTGCCGTCAAGTTGCAGCCAATATATGATGACCCCGTAGGGTTTTCAAGACAAGAGATGAACAGAGGTGGTTTGCCATTGGCTGTCTCTGTGTCACAACCCCGATATTCCTTGGCAGTCTCCCATCCAAGTACTTTCCAGGGCTGACCCTGCTAACTTCTGAGGTCTGATGAGATTGGGCTAGCCTGAGCCACCCAGGACAGAGAGGAAGAAACGAGGGCCCTGAAAGGGGGCAAATGTAAAGGAAAGTTCTGAATAATAACCACTGAACCTAGGTAAGAAGAACCATTGTTATGGCACCCGTCTGGAAAGGCAGCTCTTCTGGCTTGTACTGGAGGCAAGACCACACCCAGCAATCCCCAGTGTGACGCCCACCAATGTGTTTCCTGCTGCCCACTTGGTGCTTGCATTTTGTGGATAAAATCCCAAGGGTCTTGAATAGAAGGGGGGGGTAAATGGTGGGGATGTGGATTTATTGTTACCTGCAAAGTACTAAATTTCTCTCAGGCAGGCACATAGCCCGTGGCTTAACCACAGACACACCCTTATGGCTCTGAATTTGGAAGCCTCCCACTGAGACTATGCAGGGTGCAAACCTTCCCAGTTGTTTGCAAATGGAACCCAAAGAGCATCTCTTTCCCAAGATACATTCCCAGCTTTCCTCTGCATTCTGGAGGCAGGAGGTGTTTTGGACATGAGGCATCACCACCATCCCTGTGGGGAGGGTCCATTCAGAACCAGCCACCTGTGTCATCGGAGGTTGCCTGGAACCTCACAGCCTTTTGGGAATGGCCTTCCCCTCATGCCCAGCATCCTGTAACCAGGATTTTTTTTATTCGGGGGCCTTTAAATAAGCTCACATACACATCCAAGAGAGCAGTCCTGCTCCCACCCTTCCCTGCAACCAGCCAGAGGTCCTTTTGGCAGGGGAGCCAAGGCTGCCAGGGCAGGAGAGCAGTGAGCTTTGCCCAAGGAGGCTGCCTTCATTGCCCACCTGCCACCGCTCATCCCCCCCCCCCAGGCTGTGTTGTGGTGGACCCAAAACAGCAGCCAGTGAGTTGGCAGAATTACACCACAACGGTAATGCTACTAAGTACTAAACTACTTTGAGTCCAGTGAGAGAGCGGCATGGGACTGGAGGGTGACCCGGGGCTTGACTTCTTGCCGATGACAAGAGAGAGTGGCCAGTGAGAGGCGAGAGTGTTGGGTGTTACAAGTTAAAACACTTCAGTATTTACTGGGTTAATGATGTTTGTTAAGTCACATGTTTGTTTGTAACCAATCTGTTTAGACAATAGGAAGCCCGGGAATTTTCTCCCTGATCTAGGGATTTGATTGGGATTAAAGTGTCAAGGTGTATTACCATTTTACGGCTTCTCTTCCCGTCTTTGTTTTGGAGTTCTGAAGAACAAGAAGGAGAGCAGCCATTCTCTCTTCTAGTTTTGTCTTTGTAGTGTAAGGATGTAGCCGATTATGCTCTGTTGTTATTTTCATCCCAGTTACCCTTCCCCATGCTCAGGGGTCATTTCTTAGAAAAAGAGGTGCAGGAGCTCATTAGCATAACTCATTAGCATAACTCATTAGCATATGCCACACCCCCTGACATCACCGGAAGTGTGTCGGACGGCAACACCCACCACTCAGGCTCCACTGGACTGTTTTGGATTGCTAGCATTTTCATATCCTGTGTACCTTTTCCCCATGTTAGGTTTATAGTAAACTTTTATATTTTAAAACACACCATGGACTCAGTCTCTTAATACTCTGCTGACTCAAAAAGGAATCCCAACAAAGGTTATGGGCGCCTAGCTCGTTCCTTTATGCGCAAAGCTGACCATGTGTGTATGAGTTTACTTAAGAATAGCACAGATTTTTTTGAAACATTTTCTAGATTAATGGGAGCAGAGATCCTTTTCTAGAGCTTGTCTCACCTTGTTGCTGACAGGACAGAGGGGGAGAGAAGATTTGTTTCTCTACTGCTCTACGCGAAGGGCTGCATTGCGCTGCTGGAATAAGGAAGAGATCAAAAGGAACCCCGTTTAACTCTGCGCTTCCCAGATGCCTGCTGCTGCTTCGCATCTGTTGAAAGGATCGGTAAAGTAGAAAATGGCTTCTCCAAAGAATCTGTCTTTCTTCAATATTCCACCTTTATCTAAAATAAATTACAACTGGTGGAAGGGATCGATTGAGTGTGCTCTAGAATCTCAGTCTGCTTTGCATGTACTTACTAAGGATGCTCCTGCAGATGATCCACAAAAAGAGATATTTAAAGAGAAAGATGGTTTTGCAAAATCTTTAATCCTTGGGAGTGTTATTGCAAGTGTCAATCAAAAGCTTTTAATGACAAATCTGCAAAAGAAATGATATCCCATCTAGATGGAAAATACAATGGCAAGACGAGAGCTAACACTCTCTTTCTCCATCAGCATCTGTTTAATGCAAAAATGAGTGTTGGAGACTCACTGATTGCACATTTGAACAAAATTATGGATACTTTCAATGATTTAAAAGCCATAGGAAGCCCACCAACTGATGATTCTGTTATTGCTGTAATTTTTGGATCATTAACAAAAGACTATGCTCAGGAAGGTGCGTTCTTGAAGGGAGTAGAGAAATTAACCATTGATTGTGCCATTTCTTATTTGGAAGCTGAGGGGAATAGAAGGGAAATCTCCCAGCTCGCTGAGGGTATGTCAGTTCTCAGAGTGAAGCCTGCTTATCAAAGAGGAACTGTAAAGAAAGATGTTAAATGTTTTATATGTGCAAAAACTGGTCATCTTGCCAAACAATGCCGGTTTAAACCCGCGCAAGATGCCGGTTTAAACCCGCGCAAGACCGCACCACACGAACTTCCATTGAAATAGGAGCCTCTAAGGGGCATGGCAGTGGAAGGCCAATTGCTGGTGGCAAGCAGAGTGCGAAAAAGCCTGTATTCTTTCTTAATGAAACACAGACAGATGCTGCAGATATAAACCAGAGTGGAAATGTGCGTGCATTGTCTGTTAGCGGAAGAGAATCTGATGCTAAATCTCTATGGATATTGGATTCAGGGAGTCATGCACATATTGCACTCTGTTGAATGGTTTGCTGATATGGATAGAGAGAAAAAGCCTAATTTGCAACAAGTTAATGGTCAAGAATTAGCTGTAGAAGGCACTGGAACTGTTGTGCCAAACATTTTGAATACATGTGGTGAAATTGAGGAAGTTATACTTAAAGATTGAATTTTTGTTCCTGAGGCCACTATCTGCCTCATATCCACTATGAGGATCATAGCAACTGGTTTTAAAATTGATCTTGATCAGGGCCAAGGCAAAATTTGGCATGAAGATGGTGTTGAGCTAATGATTGAAGAACATGGAAATTTTCATTATATAAGAAACATTGCTGTTGCTAGGGATGATGAAATGGACACTAATGGGCCAGTGTACCATACGAAATCATCTGCATGTGATCACAAGGACTGTTTCTATGCATGGCATGTAAAGTTTGCTCACAGGAATGTGCAAAGTGTACAAAAGCTGTTGAAGGACTGTAATATCAATGCTGTTGATTGTGATGTTATGAAAAATGGTTGTGAAACCTGCTTTAAACCAAAAGGCACAGCTCCTAGCTACAAGGGCAAATCTCCTGAACAAAATACAAAAATTGTAGAGATTGTGTACTCAGATCTTGTTGGTCCAATAAAGGAGTCTGCTGGAGGCAGCAAAGCTGTTGATTGTGATGCTATGAAAAATGGTTGTGAAACCTGCTTTAAAGCAAAAGGCACAGCTCCTAGCTACAAGGGCAAATCTCTTGAACAAAATACAAAATTTCTAGAGATTGTGTACTCAGATCTTGTTGGTCCAATAAAAGAGTCTGCTGGAGGCAGCAAGTATTTTGTCAGTTTTATGGAAGCAA
>NW_015161968.1:29959-33630 GCF_001447785.1 Gekko japonicus
AAGCTTGCATCACTATCTGCAAAGGTGAGAGCACTAAATCCAAGAATAGGACCATCGCTCTCAAATGTCACTACGTGAAAGAGCTGCAAGACCAAGGACTGATTGAACTCCAATACTGTCCTACTGATCAGATGATTGCCGACATCCTGACCAAGCTGCTTGACAAGCAACATTTTGAGACTCTTTGTGAATGTTTGAATTTGCATGACTTTCGTGTTATAACTTGAGAAGGGGTGTTGGGTGTTGTAAGTTAAAACACTTCAGTATTTACTGGGTTAATGATGTTTCTTAAGTCACATGTTTGTTTGTAACCAATCTGTTTGGACAATAGAATGCCCGGGAACTTTGGCGCTAACTTGCTAGTCTGATCGGAAACCAAGATGTCAAGTATTTAGCATATTGGCTTCTCTTTCCTCTCTTTGTTCTGACTAAGGAAGAAGACGCCGGCCATTCCCATTTTACCTTTTAGCTGTAAGGATGTAGCCATATTAGCTCTTTGTTATTTTCATATCCTGTGTACCTTTTTCCCATGTTAGGTTTATAGTATACTTTTATATTTTAAAACACACCATGGACTCAGTCTCTTAATACTCTGCTGACTCAAAAAGGAATCCCAACAGAGAGAGAATGGTGTGAGATTGGAGGGTGGTGCAGGACTTGCTGGTGATGAGCATGATAAAAAAATTAAATGGAAATTGGGAGGCCTGGGCTGGATGGGAAGTCTGAGGGGGCCTTGGTGGCAAGTCAGAGGGCAGGGCCCCAAGAAGCCCCACAGTAGCTACAGGCCTGCCACTACCGCTCTCAAAATGCCAAAAGAGATCAGAAGCTCAACAAGGTTTGGGGACCCTTGCCAAAAGTGAAAGGGATAGAGACACAGGTGCGTGCTCTCTTATGGTCCTTCAGAAACCTGCCACACCAGGATCCTAGTAGGACAAAAGAGGTGAAGGTCTATACCAGAGACCATGACCACCCTGGGCTGTCTGAGAACAATTGGGGATTTGCAGAAGGCTGCAGGAAGGGACGCCCCGAAATGCATAGCCCAGGCTAGGTGGAACTCACCAGATCTCGGAAGCTAAGCAGGGTTGGCCCTGGCTGGTATTTGGATGGGAGACGCTAGGCAGAACCAGGCAAACCACCTCGGGATGTCTCTTGCCTTGAAAACCCTACTGGGTCACCCTAAGTCAGCTGTGACTTGAGGACCAAAAGAGAGAGAGAAAAGCCCGAAGGGACATCCATTCTAAGTGCAAGGAAGACCTTGCCGACCAGCAGTGGAAAGACTAAGCGCGCAAAGCAGCCTGGTTTCCAAGATGTTCAGCAACTGCAGGACCATTTGGGGAGAGACAACACAAAACCTCAGTCGCTAGAGAGGGCAGAGAGTTCTGTTAGGAGGACATCACCCTTGGCCAGCCTGAGCAGGATGTGGTGGTAGTGGTGGTGTTTTTTTTTAATTACCACTTTAAATGTCATCAAGGACATCAAATGCCCGGCCACCCCCACCCCACCCCCGCGCGCCTCCTTCCCTGTCCCTAGTTGTCACCGCCGCCCTTCCCTCCGTGCCTGTCCCCGGCGGACCCTCAGCTGCCGGGTTCTGCTGCCCGACCTCCTCCCCAGCAAAGAGCAGCGCTTTGCAGGGGCTTCCATCTATGACTCAAACAGCCTTTGAAGAAACACACGCGAGGCCTCCACAAATACGCACAGCAGGGGCGTCAGCCATAGATGAGCATCATTCACCATACATGAAAAAATCCAAAGGATCGCGGTTGGGTTTCTTCGTGCCGGCCTCGTCAGTTTCAAGCCCTGCGGTCTCCCCTTTTTGCTATGCTGCTGGTGGTGGTCGAGTCGCAGCTGACTTCCGGTGAGCTCTGCTGGGGTTTTCAAGGCAAGAGATGTTCAGAGGTGGCCTGTCGTTGCCTGCCTCCCTGGAGCGACCCCGGAATTCCTTGCTGATGATCTCCCATCCAGATACTAACCAGGGCCGACCCTGCTCAGCTTCCGAGACCTGAGGAGATCCGGCTAGCCTGGGTCTGCTTTAGCTGTTTTTTTAAATTTACATTTATCTATTAAAACATTTGTACCCGGCCTTTCTTCCCGACTCAAGGCGGCTGTGGAGGACACAGACCCCGGCAGCTTAATCCAAGGGGAACGACGGCGATTTATCTTCAGGGGGAACTCTACTCCCGCCCCCGCACAGGTACATACATCAAACTCCAAGCAAAGCACAATATGTCATGAAATCCACTACTAGTCTCGGAAATGTAAAGGTTTGTCCTCTCTAAGCCCTAAGGTCAACCTGGTCTCTTTTGTGATCACGGGAAGGAGTTAAATATTTTAAATATATTTCAAAACCACTGAGAAAGCTGTGCAGGCTTCTCTGGGAGGAAGGTCCCATTGTTCTTCGTGGGATTTCACTTCCGAGCCCACACAGGCAAAGAACCCTGCCGCAAACCTGCTGGATCCGCTTCAATGAAGGCAGGGCATTCAGCTCGCGCTTACTGCCCCCTGTTCAGATACCGTTTTGCTACGTTTAGACCGCTAAAATCGCCCCGATAAAGCAAAGGGAAGCCGACAAAGTCTCAGAGCCGAGCAGCTGTGGCCAACTCATTAGGCATAATGTACTTACCCAGAAATTCTTTCCAGTATGCGGCTGTCTCTGTAGCCATTTCCATAAACAATCTTGCTCTTTTCCTGTAAACGGAAGCTCTGCTTGAGTGAAAGCTGGGTGCTATTTTATCCCCCTTTCCAAAACAAACCCCCTGATCTATGTTATTTAAGAAAAAGCTGGGTATCTCCGGCGATCTCATTGCATATACTGGCATGGTTATTTCACAGCTACCGCGCTGTTTCCTAACCACCGTTGCTTATTCTTACCCATATCCTGTCACTAGGAAGAAAGCCAGTATAATTTACCCAGGGAAGGGACCGATCGTCCGTCCAATCGTAGGCTAGAAGAAGGGGAGAGCAAGTAGATGGCCAGTGTTCAGAACCGGACTCGGAGCAAGGTGTGTGTGTGTGGGGGGGGAGAGTACCTTTCTGGCCACGTGCTCCGGGAGAAAGTGGGAACGTTAGGTGGCACGGTTACCCGCCGGCCCTGTCTGCCCAGGAGACTACAGAGCTAAAGGGCTCTTTCCAAAGCAGACTCTACAACCCAGGCCCAAGATTCTGGCGAAGATCGGCGGGATGCTCTCTTGTGTCCAAAAAATGAGCGGAAAGGGATTGGGGGGGGGACTTCGAAAGATTCCTTGCGTGGAAACGAGGGGAGATGGTGGAAGGTTCTTTAGCCCGGCCTTCGCGACTGGTTCGCTCTGCCCACTTCGCCGCGCTTTCAGAGGGTTGCTTCTCGCGGGGCGCTGTCCTTGGTGCTGAAGACCCTGGAGCGCAGCCGCTCTGGAGCAGGGAGAAAGCGGAGACCGCCGCGTGCGCCGACGTCTCTCCCGAGAGCTAGTGGGACTACCTGACTACTGAGGTGCCTTCCAGCTCTAGGATGCTCCCAGTGAGTTAGAGAACCCAACCAACCAACCAACCAGGCGCAATCGCTAAGGCCAGGCCGCAAGTGTCAAAAACAGTAGCTGAGGAGCCGGTATCCCGTTTTTTCCTCTAGCGAGTGAGCCAGTTTATGCGGCTCCAGGGTCCTTCGGAAGATGACCCTTTAGGGGAGCAGCCTTGAAGTGGAC
>NW_015161968.1:33969-35097 GCF_001447785.1 Gekko japonicus
GAAATATCGACTCGATATTAATTCAAAAGTACTAAACAAAAGTCAGACTAGTGATTGTGGGTGAGAAGAAAATCTAGAGCATACCTTCTTTCTTGTGTGCGAGTTGGGGTCAATTCCTAATACTCTCCGCCATCCCACCTACTTTGCGTGGGAACACCTGCTGCACGAAGGAGGCATGACGCAACTGTTGTGGTAAAAAATTGACTCGATATTAACTCAAAAGTACTAAACAAAAGTCAGACTAATGATTGCGGGTGAGAAGAAAATCTAAAGCATACCTTCTTTCTTGTGTGAGAGTTGGGGTCAATTCCTAATACTCTCCGTAGGACATTAGGACATCTTGATACACCTTTAAAGCTGTAGTAGATGTCCTTAAGGTCACTGTCTCCATTACATATATATAATGCCCTCAGTCGCCATCCCACCTACTTTGCGTGGGAACACCTGCTGCACGAAGGAGGCATGACGCGACTGTTGTGGTGGGTTAGGGTTTGAAAAAACAAACCAACCTCGGACTCCAGCAGCCCCCTCTCTGGCCTCGGCAATGCTGCCCGCTGAGTGAGGGGTGGCAGGGCAGGTGGAGAGAGGCAGAGTGGCTTATCCCAGAACCTAGACTCGAATATTGGCAAATAAGGGGACCTCTTCCAGAAATCATTCACTGGCGGCTGAGTTTCCCGTTTCCAAAACGGGGATAAAACTTCTTAAGGGAGGACATAGGAAGACACAGCCTGGAGCTATTTATGCGCATTCATGGAGCTATTTATGCACGCTTGTTTGGAAGTCCGTTGTCAGTCACTAACTTCAACAGGATTTACTCCCAAGCAAAGTTACGGACTTTAAAATGCGCACTTTGCCCTTAGCTCTTGAGACAAGATACCCAGATGCCCATCTAAAAGGCTATTATCGTCGTTTAAAATTAGCTAATGCTGACAACTGTAGACAACATGAGTCATAACTTTTAAAAGTGTAATTTTTAACAGCCGGGCGTTTCTAGTTAGTTTCTCAGTCTCGTTCTGGTTTTTTTTAAACGGGCCTCTTTCTCTGGACCACTTTCCTGAAATCATCGAAGCAGATCAGAATTCGTGGACACAAATAAAGGATACGGAAGCGCCATTATTGTGCCGTTCC
>NW_015161968.1:35113-39989 GCF_001447785.1 Gekko japonicus
GGGGGCGGGCGGACGGACGTGTGCAGCACTTCGTGTGGCACAAAGCCGCAGTCCAGGCCGAGCCGCCTAGTGGCTGATCCGACTACTGCCGGAAGCTTCCAGGGCGCAGGAGGAGTGCTCTCGAGAGACTTGCCTGCTTCGCATCATCAACTCTCGCTACTTCCCGAAACTTTCGCGGTTCGATTGAGCGGCGCGTTATGCAAGGCGAGGGCGACGGGGAGCCGGCAGGGGCCGCCAACTGCTGCGGCTCTTCTAACGGGGCCTGGGCAGAGGGAGCCTGCCTCCGGGGAAAGGGAATGTGGGACGGGAGGCAGGAGCGGGGAGAGCGGCGAGGGGCCTGACAGGTGTGCTGTCTGAAAACTCCTTAGCAAAAGGTCGAGGCCCGCCTGCCAGCATTTGACGGGTGGAGGGCTCAGCCCGGCTCCCGCGCCTCTGCTTGGACGGTGGAGCAGAAGGCCCCGTCCGTCCCACTCCCTCCAGGCCCAGGTGGTGGTGGGGGGGAGAAGCGTGGCAGGCGCTCCCGGCCAGGCCAGAGCCTCCTCCTACCCACTTGCTTTCTTGCGCCGCTCCACGGCCCGAGGAAGTCGAAGGCAGCCGTGCCCAACGGCTCTGGGCCGCGGCCTTTCACACCCAACCAGGGTCCCCTCTCAGCTGAGTTCGTGTGAGCTAGCTCACCGTCCTTTAGCCTCCGGCTCACACGTGTTTGCCTTCGCTCAGGAAGGAGGGCTCCAGAGCAAACTAATTCATGCAGTAGTCAGTTCACTAACTCACAACTTTAATGCCGGCAGCTCACAAAGTAGCATTTTTGCTCACAGGACTCCACAGCTTAGTGGGAGCATTGCGCCCAGCTCGCCCACCCCTCCGCTCAACTCCAGGAACCAGATCGGAAACAATCTCCGCCTTAAACGCATCAACCCATTTCCTTGTTTCCCGCTACATACAAGCAAGATTCCTTGCAGGGCTTAAAAAGGAAAAGCCACCACATTTGCCCAAATCGCAACACAAAACTTAAAAAAAAGAAGACCCCACCCCCCAAACCTGGAATAATTCGCTTTTTAAAAATAAACCACAACGGGAGGGAGGATCATAACTAATGGCCCGGGGCGGAGGTGGGGGGGAGAATGGGGAAAACCCGAGGCCTCCACGGCCTTACTTCAAAAATCCGCCCCGCTGCCCTTCGCCCTTCGCTCCTTCCTTCCTTCCGCCAAGCTCAGCTTGCTGCGTAAAGACCAGCGGAACATTTTGCCAGGTTTTATTATACTCGTTGTATACACAGACAATACAAACGGGCGAAAAACCAAAACATTCTCTTCTTTTTTTTTCCCAAATGGAATTTGCAACTTGTATAAATAATTATCCAGGTGCACAGACATAACAGAACAAATCGTTTTCGTTTGTTTTCGTTGTTTTTTTTTTAAAAAAAGCACAACAATCGATTTACAGAGAAGAGCCAAAAAATATGCACACGGTGAAGACCCTGAATTTCTAGCTGGGAACGAATCCCCGTCGACTGGGATCTAGAGTTAAATCGGGTTTTGCCTGATGTTTATTTCACGGTTTGTTGTTTTCCTTTTAATATATAAAAAAACCCGGGTCGCTCATATAGATTTCCTACACAAAATTCAAAGGCTTTCTACTCTACATCGACGGGGGGAATTGGGGGGGGGGGGGGGCCTCGGTCAGAGAGGAAATTCTGCTTACCCGAGAGGGAAGAAGAGACTGAAGGGGGGGTGAAAAAGAAAAGGGAGGGGGGGAATCACTCTGAACTCGCCCCGCCTAGTGCATTTCCCCGGGAAAGCTGGTTATTTCCCCCCCAGCAATTTACTTATGCATTAAAAATAAAAATATTTCGAAACTAAATGTAAGTTTCTTTTTCTTTTTTTTAAGTACAGCTCACAGAAGTCATTTTCACTGGACTACACTATGGGTACCAACAAGTCTGTCGTCTATTATGGGTTGTAGCTTGCTCGTTACAAAGATTTACAGCGATAGAAAAAACGCACGCGGGGACCCGAGGTTTAGGCGTTCAGGCGATCGAACTGTTCGGAGGGCGCGATCCAGCCTCAACGGAGCATCACTTGGGAGCTCAGGGGCCTTCAGGGAGGAGAGCGTGGTCTCTCCCCGTCGAGCTCAGCGGGACTCAGAAGCGCTGGCTTTGAGGCTGGCTCCCGTCCGGCGGCTGTACCCTCCCAAGCCCGTTGACTTCCACGGGTTTAGCAGGATGTAATTCTGTTTAGGGTAGATCCGTGTTGGTCTGAAGCAGCAGAATTGGCACCTTTAAGACCAACCAAGGTTTATTCAAGGGGTGAGCTTTCGTGTGCACGCACACTTTGAGGATGGTGCTGTCCGTCTTCTCTTGGCTTCTCTCGAAAGCGCTCTGGAATCAAACGCACGCGGGGACCCGAGGTTTAGGCGTTCAGGCGATCGAACTGTTCGGAGGGCGCGATCCAGCCTCAACGGAGCATCACTTGGGAGCTCAGGGGCCTTCAGGGAGGAGAGCGTGGTCTCTCCCCGTCGAGCTCAGCGGGACTCAGAAGCGCTGGCTTTGAGGCTGGCTCCCCTCCTCCTTCCTTGCTGGCCCGCTGGCTCTACCCGAGTCGAGAGGGCCGCGTTTAGGCACAGGTCATTTTAACCGAGGGGCAACGCGCCTGCCGTCGGGAGGATGCTTACAAAATAAACAAAGAAAGAAAGACATCGTGTGGAGTGGAAAGGGGGGCAGGGTGTCCTAAAAGTCTGTCTCCGAATTGGGCTACTCAACCGAGTTATTAAATAAGACTTGGAGGCCCCTAGAAAGAAATCCAGGATTAGGGTGGGGGGTGGGGGGAAGAAATCCCCCTGAGACAACTGAGAAAGATTTCCACTGACTCCTTCCTCAGGGATTTCTTCACCCAGATCGCTGGAAAAGAACAGCTTTTGAAACAACCTGGGGGGGATATTTGTAAGTAAATGCGTGTAGGATCGGGCGCAAGACCAGTCGAAGGAACTTCAAGCCCCGTGAATATCGGCAGGAGAAATGTATGCCCTTAACCCCACCGTGGAAACAAATGAGAATGAACTTCCGCTTCAGGCCCCGAATCGCGAGCTGTCTTCCACCGGGATCGCCTTCCTATTGAGTTCCACTGAATTCGGTGGGGTCTACTCACAAGTAAAAATGTGCCTAGGCCCCCAGCTCCAGCATCTCGCCGCCGCTTTACTGGCCTGCGAGCAGCCCTCTCGAGGGCTCCGGGACAAGATTCGGCCCAAGTGACGCCCTTCGAGGCCCCCCTGGTTTCACGGAGAGGCAGGCGCGAACGCGCTTCAGACCTGCAGCCACACGCAACACTTACCTGGGAGTAAGCCCTCTGGATCACAACGGGACTTACTTCCGAGTAAACGTGCCTAGGATCGCGCTCTTCCTGAAATCAGCGGGGCGTGGAGGTGCCTGGGTGGTGGCCGAAAGGGATCCCTTTCCAGGTACCTTCGGGAGCGAAAGGCCTGTCAGTCAAACCGGGAAGCCGCAGCCCGCCGCACCCCACCTTCAGCCGGACTCCTACCCCGACCGTTTCAGGTACCCTTAACTTTGTGGCTGGCTTGTGACACTGGCTCTTGTCTCTCCCTTCCTGAGCATTAAGAGTATTTCCTTAGTCAGGTTCCTCTTGGCCCCAGGCTGCAAGGACACATTCATATCCAAAAACTTCTGGAAACTGGAGGGGGGTGTCGTTTCAGGTACCCTTAACTTTGTGGCTGGCTTGTGACACTGGCTCTTGTCTCTCCCTTCCTGAGCATTAAGAGTATTTCCTTAGTCCAAAGGAAGGCAAACCTCTCCCCACCGCCAGTTTCCTCCAGATGTTGGGAGGGGGGCACGAAGGAAAAGCGAGACTGCTGGGCGGCCAGCTGGGGCCAACCCGCCCTCAAACCTTCATCCCCCGCAAGCGGGAGCCGGGAATGGGCCCGGGAGGTTACCTCGTTGGCAGGCCAGCGCTGCAGCCTCCGGAAATGCGACAGGCATTTCGGAAGGGCGAAAGGGTTTGGGGAGAGTTTTGCGCGGGGACCCTCGAGAGGGACCGGACACAGCCCTCCGCCTCAGTGGCCAGCGGCTGCCCCCTGGTGCTCGAGTCGAGCTGCGTCCTCAGAAGGCCCTCTCGCTGGGTCCCACGGGGCTTGCTCCCGAGCAAGTGGGCGCGCAACGCTGCCTCAAAGCGGATTCAAGTCCGCGCCAAATCTACCAAGGGCGGGGGCGGGGCGGGAGAGAGAGCGCTTCGAACCCGGCCTGGCGATTGCGAGTTGGCCCCCCAAAGAGGCCCGGGCGCTGGCAAAGAATAACGAGTCCGGATCGAGAGAGCTGGTGGGCGATGGTCGGTGTTCAGGGTCTGGGTGCCGCCCAGGTGTGGCCATGGTTCCAAGAGGAGCCCGAAAGGGTGGCCAGGCCAGGGCAATCCTGTGCGGATCTACGGGTCTAGACGGGAGTGCGGGAGACGAATACTCTTTTACAGCAAACCCCCCCCCCAAAAAAAACCCCACAGCCGTCGACCGGAGTCTTGCGGCGCTTCAAAAGACTGGCAAGATTTGATTCCCGCCTCAAGCTTCTGGGCCTCTGGTGGCATCTGAGGAAGGTGGGCTCCAGTCCGAACACCAGCTTAGTCCGGGATAAGCACTCGGGGAGGCGCCGAGGGGCCAGGGGACTCGGGTTCCTTTCCAGTTGCTCCAGGCCAGGCGCGCCACCCAGGCGCTGGCCGCTCCAGCCGCTCTGGCCGGGAGCGCGCCCCGGGGATTGGCCAAGAGCTGGCAGGAGCTGGGCGGACCTTCCGGCCAGTTCTGGTCACGGCCTCTGGAGGCCTGGGGGGGGGCTCGACGGAGGCAGCTTTGCTGGGGGGGTGTAACAAAGAGAGGGCTGGGG
>NW_015161968.1:40839-42809 GCF_001447785.1 Gekko japonicus
GCCCCGCCGGCCCCGCCGGCCCCGGCCCCGCCGCCGGCGCCCGGGTGGTGGGCGTGCGGGTGGTGGTGGTGGTGATGATGGAAGCCTCGCGACTTGGCGTAGTTGCTGACGAACTGGTCCTGCAGGAAGGAGCCGGCCGCCGCCATGGCGTAGCGGGCGCCGGGCACGATCTGCGAACGGGGCGAGTCGTTGGGCGAGGGCGTCAGGCGGTCCATGTCGCAGCCCGTGTAGATCCTGCGGGGGAGGCAGAGGGGGAGAGGGGGCGCGTGAGAAGGCGCGGGGCCGGACCCCCCCATCGCCGGCCCACCCACCGCCCGGCGGGAGAGCGCCCCGCGGAGAGTCAGGCCTGCGGGACGCCCCGCGACTGGCCGCCGAGCGGGCCAAAGGCCGGGCGGAGACCTCGCGTTGCAAGCCTGCTCTCCTGGCCGGGGAGTTACATCCCGTCGGACTGGAGGGGGCTCCCCTCCCAGCTACCCTGCACAGGGGACAAGCTGCCAAATTGGACTCCTAATCTCACTTACAGGGAGTTACAACCCATCGAACTGAATGGGGGTTTTCTTCCAGTGGCCCAGGATCGGAGTGCGAAATTGCAAACACCACAGAACTCAGCCCAACTGGCTTCCAAATAAATAGGCACAAGATCGGCCTGCAAGATTCGAATCCGCATCACATTTCTAGGGGGGGAAAGGCCATGCTGGAACTCAATGGAATTTGTTTCAGAGTTACGGGATTGGAACGTCCTAACCCCACAACCGCTAAAGAGAAATCCAATGCTTTGGGGGCACATATGCGCAGGAGCGGAAAGCAGGCCCTGGTACCCCTTTCCGAGGCCAGCAGACTTTAGCTAAAGCATCAAGAATGCCTCTGCGCATGTGTGGAGGCCTGGTCTGTTCTCCCTACTTGGTTATCACAAGTGCACGGGCACTTCCTCAGGGAACGACACTAAACTTTCCGGGCAAGACGGACGTTGCCAGGTTTTTTGTCAGACTCCGGAGGGGATTTGGTATTCTGTAGCTTTGCAGAAATTCAAACCTAGCAGTCCTGGGATGCACCTCTTGAATTTCTGCCAGAAAAAGGTACCGGCTGGACTGGAACCCAGGCCTTTCTAGTTTTAGAACCTAGCCACTTCTGCAGACAACCAACGGAAATTATAAAAAGTGCTCAGATCTATCGCTTGGAGGAATGAATAAAAATGACATAAATGCAACAGCCATATTTTGAAATGACACCAAAGTTCCAATAAATCATGATGTGGGTGCATCCTGGGGAAAGGCGCCGTAGGGGGTGGGGGACAGGCTTGGCCGGGCTATTTTCGTCATTCCCTGTGATGCCTCCTAAACTCTCGGCCAGGGGACCAGATTTCAAAGCAAACCGGGATCGTTTGTGAATTAATGTTTACAGCCTGCAGTTTCAACCGCCTTGGTTCTAGAGGTGATGGTTAAAAAAAAAGGAAGATAAAAAGTACATGCATTTGTCTAGAAAGGTCTAAAAGAGAAAGAGCTTTAAAGAATTCCAGCCCAGCCTCCAGTTTCTCTTGCCCTCCCTCCCTCTCTCTAACTAAGACCAGAGTCTTCGGCTGGGCAGAACCCATGTCAGCTCCCTGGGAAGCCAGGAGGCCAGCGAAACACAACAGTCCCGCGAGGCAGCCAGTTAGAAAACCCTGCCGCCCTGCCGCCCCGGTCTATTTAGGCCACGGCCACAGTGCTCCCTCTAAGCTGTGGAGTCGTGTGAACAAAAATTCTACTTTGTGAGCTACCGGCATTAAAGCTGCGAGCGAGCAATTTGGCTACTGCATAAATTAGTTTGCTCTGGAGCCATCCTTCCTGAGCTAAGACAGAAATGTGTGAGCCGGGGGCGAAAAAAACTGTGAGCCAGCTCACACTGACTCAGCTTAGAGGGAACACTGACCATGACCGCGGAGCCCCCTTCGAGCAACTGGACTTCGAAAGAGAGGCTCGCAGGCCCATACT
>NW_015161968.1:42842-50571 GCF_001447785.1 Gekko japonicus
AGAGATCGCTGGCCATGACTTGAGCCAGGATTCGAATTAAGTATTCTGCATGTTCGGAGGGGGGGGGGCAGAATGAATGGCGAGTGTTGACAGTTCTT
Source organism: Gekko japonicus (assembly GCF_001447785.1). Taxonomy (NCBI): domain Eukaryota; kingdom Metazoa; phylum Chordata; class Lepidosauria; order Squamata; family Gekkonidae; genus Gekko; species Gekko japonicus. The sequence continues at coordinate 42,941 of NW_015161968.1, forward strand.
AAGTCTCTGGAATCTAAAAGCGAGAAGCCCAGAAGAGAGGCGGGGCAAAACTGGGAAAGGGGGGAGCCGGAAAGGGGGGGGGACCCAAAATAACCAAAATTGTGTGTGGCCAGATGTGTCTTGTTCTGGGAGACCCTCCTTGTTCTAGAGCACCAGAATCCCCTTCTTTCAAACCTTCCGAATCCTTCATTCCAGAACACCACAGGAGCAGAAGGCCCGTCTCCTGTTGCAGAGACCTCTGCTCAAGAAGCCCCCCCCCACCTTCGAGACTGTTAATCGAATCCCTGGGCAGTTAAATGGGAGGGGGAGGGGTTTCTGGAAATGGAGCCATTTCATTCTGCAAACTAAGAACACAGAAGAATCTGGATTTCCTAAATCTGTCTGGGAGGTTTAGGAGACTAGGCAGGGGGAAACAACAACAACCTGAAGGCCCAGCGCCCTGAAAGTGACCTGGAACCTCCCACAGTAAACAGGCCAGTCCCTTAAAACCAAACGAACCCCTGGAGAAGCCCTAGAGCTTCAGACAAGGCAGCGCACCTGGAGATCCAGAGAGGAAGAGGATCGCTGCCTGGCTTGGAGCCCAGGATCCAATCAACTGAGTCCTCATCTGCTTGATAACTAACCCAGACAAGGAAACATTGAATTACGTCAGGCTCACTAAAGTACATATACTCCCCACCCCCGATATATATATATATCAAAAAGGCTTTAAAGGCATGAGAATATACAGAGACCGGTTTCCTTTTGCCAGATGCGGGTCTTTTCCATTAAAAAAAAACCCGCTCTAGCAGTGTGTAAAGATTAGGACGGCGTTTATATTTAATTTTAAACAAGGCCCCCCGCCCGTCCTCCAAGAATAAGTCTGCCAGTGTGGCCAATTGACCGAAGCCCAAATACACTCAACAGGTACTCGGGGGCCATTTGCAACAAACAGCAGGCAAAAGCCTTCCGCAGAGCGCTCTGAATAGACGGCTTAACGCAGGCGAGTGGCAGGGCCAGAGGCAGCCGCCGCCGAGGCTGCGAGTCAAATTGAAAGCGCTCCACTCGTCTAGTGCCCGCGGAGGGCATTTCAAGGGGGCAGGCACTTGATCGCCCCCTCCTTTCGCCTGGAAGAATCAATCCGGGCGAGCTACCTGCCCTGGATTCGCAGCTCAGAGTCGCTAACAGGTTAGGAGGACGCGGGACCTCTGCCGGTTCCTTGCCCGGGGGCTCTCTTCACTCGGAAGGAGCCCCGATTGTTGGACACTCGCCTGCCTATTTTGCCGCTCCAGTGACGTCTTGGTGTTGACAGCGCCCGGGCGGTAATGAGTGGCTTTGGCACGGATCTGTTGACGAGCCATTGTTTCTTGGGGCGTCCTTTGAGGAGGGGGGAGGGGCCGCGTCGCTCTTGCGATCGGGCCCGTTTATATTACCCCTTCGTTTAGAGAAAGCGAAAGGTCTCCATAGCCCTGACCTGGATGGCCCAGGCTAGCCCGATCGCCGAAAGGTCGGCCCTGATCAGTATTAGGATGGGAGACAATCAAGGAAGGCCGGGGTTGCTAGGCAGAGGCAGGCAATGGCGAACCACCTCGGAACGTCTCTTGCCTCGAAAACCCTAGGGCGCCCCCGTAATTGGGATGGGACTTGACCCCACCACACACACACAAAATAGTCTCAATAAGGGGCGGAGAGGGTTCACCCCGGTCGTGTAAAAACGGAACCAAGCCGCGTGGAAGCTAATGGTGTGCTTCTAGGAACAGGCCTACAGTACTCCGCCACAGTCTATACGGGCAAAGTCTTTAGAAACCGATCAGCGCCATCACATATACTATATATGTAAGTTTATGGATTCCCAGCCAGATTCGTGCTTGAATTAACCTTCTGAGCGGCCCCTCCCCGAATGATCCAGCGTGTGCTGCAAGCAAATTTAAGGCGCTGGATTGCTGCTGCTTCAGCTGCCTTGCTTTATTCTGAACTAGATCCGCAGACGTAAATTGACTTCGCTCCTTGAAGGGTTTGTGGCTACTGGTCTAAACTCTAAAGTTTGGTTCGAAAGCGATGTCTCCACCGGCTTCACTGAACAAGGGGCCTCTGTGTGCGTGTGGTCGTTCCTAAAATGTAGACTCCAGCGTGAAGTTATATGTTTGAGGTCTGTGTTTTAGGAAAGATCCCTCTGCTCTTCTTCAGCGGAGCCGGTTCTAGAAAGACCCTAGCAGGGTGACTGCGTCCCTCCCAGAAGACCAGACCCCAGAGACACAGAGTCGATTCTGATCTGGATACCCCCTCCTTCAAAGCCTCAGAAGGCCCGGAGGAACGCCCACAGTCCGACTGCAACCTACAATCCTGTTCACAGTTATTTGGGAGTTAGTCTTGTTGCCTACTTCCGCGTCTCCCGCCTGCCGGAGTTCGCCGGCGCTTCAGCACCATGGACAGCTACCCTTTCCCCATTAGGTCGGCGACTCTTCCAATGGCGGCCTCGAATCCAGCGGCCTCTGCGCCAGATCCGGGTGTTGTTTGTCCACTCCCCAGTGGAGGTGAAGGGCAAGAGTGGAGTCTTTTCAGGGGAGGGGGCCGCCTCGGGTTTTATTCTCAAAGTGAGAAGGGGGAGTCGGAAGAAATCAGAGGCAGTTTTCCTCTTAGACCGATTTAAGCTGTTAAACGCCTACAGGGAAACCCAGGCTCTTTAGGGATGTCCACGACCGCTTAGGGTACTGGGGAGAGTCTAATGCAGAGTTTATTACTCTAAACAAATGGGGAGTCTAGGAATAGACGTCCAAAGATCACGTCTAAAGTCCTTTAGGAAAGCTCGCCTTTCTTCGCGCAAACTCTGAAATTACCCAGAATTTGGTGTCGCTCAGAAAACCTGCGCTGCTCTGTGGCTGTCGAGGGAGGTCCAATAAAAGGCCAGGACTGTTTCTTGACCTGAGGCGCTGGTGACGCCTGGTTTTCATAGCGTTTGGTGGGAAAGGGACCTCAGAGAACAATTTTATGGCAAATTTCTGGTTAGGCCGAATTCTGGCTCTGACTCCATCAACTGGATCTCTACCCCGTCACCGCGTTTATGAAAATTATTAGCGTCAGTGTTTCCATATCGCACAGCTGAGCATGCAGCCCTCTATAGATCCACCCCCCCCCAAAATAAAAAACCCCACGCTAGGGTCTAGGGTCAACTATTGAGAGATCAAATTGCCCAAGGAACACCACAGGAAAACAAGACACAAGGTATTAGCCCATAAGCCACCCATTATGGAATCAAAAGGAGATGGGGCCGAAGCCTTCTGGGCCCCGAAAGCTCGCCCAGCTTGTGGACAGGTTGCTTTCGCTCCCCAATATTTTTGAAGAAGGTAAGGCCCTCGAAGGAGGGGCCAGAATCCAGCGTGATCAGCCAAACGAATCACTAATGACCTCCTCCACAAACATTCGGGATCCTGCCGAAAGCCCCTTTCCTTCCTTCTGCCACGCATACTGCCGCCTTTTGCACAAGGAAACCGAGTCAGGGAACGGAGCGCCCGCCGAGGGTGAGAGCCGGCCGCCGGCTCAGCAAAAGGGGTGCCAGCCGCCTCCCCCTTCCTCCGCCCCAAGGCCAACCAGCGCGGGCCTGATTTCGCCTCCCAGTCCCAGCCCTCCCGAAAGTACTCGCCAGACGGCCTCGCCCACCCTCTCCTCGGAGCCTACAGGGCCGGTTCCTCCCAAGAGAGGCGAGGCGGCCGCGGCGACAGGCCCGGGTGGCAGCCGCTTCGGCAAGCGCTCTTTCCCCAGGGAGGCCGGCAAACTCTCCCGAGCGACCATCTCGAAATGCCGCAGCAGCAACACGGGGAGACCCGAGGCCGTCTCACTTACGTGTCGTAGTTGTCTCGAAAGCCTTTCGCGAAGGGGTTGTGGTCGATCTTCAGCTGTGTGATCTAGGCCAAGAGGAAAGTGGAGAGTCAAAAGTCCTTCCTCCAAGGAAGAAAAAAACAACCAAATTCCACACGAGAGACAAATATATATTCTAAAGTATTCTGTCGTTTAATTGGGATGAGGGGGGGGTTAATTCTCTACTACCCTATGCTAGAAAGGAATATTGATTTTAAGGTGTGTGTGTGGGGGGGGGTGCGTATTATGAACACCAGAAACTTAAAATATAATTCTGGGCAGCTGAAATTGGCAACAACATTGCGAGATTTATTATCATGACTATTCTTTTGGCGTGGATAGCGATGCAAGCAGCCAATCGAGAGCACACGGCAAGGCCCCGATCCCGTGCACCTTTCTTTGAGACTAAAGCGCCCCCCTCCCGGCTAAACATGCAGAGGATCGGGGCCGCCAGGGGCTAGTAACGCCTCGTCACGTGGCCGACACGGCTGGCAGCCAGTTCTAAGACATGCAGACGGGGAACATATTGGCATTCGAGCGAGAAAAGAGCGAGAGCGGGCAGGAAGGCCGAACGGAGAGGCAGGGACCCCGGCTCCCACGGCGGAGCGGTCGGGAAAGGAAAAGACATCCTCCCTTCCCTGGTGCTATTTTTTTAAAAAAAGCAATTGTATACATTTGGTGAATATATCACAAAAATCCCAGCGGATTTAGGCACCGTTTCAAGCCCTCTTTTCCAGGCCACCCGCCCTTTTCCTCCGATCAGTGCTGGCGCCTGGGAACAACCGGGTGTCTTTGCAGAGGCGAACCCCGAGTATGTAAACGGGGAAAGGAAACACTCAACGGTTGCAGAAGAAAGCGCGGTCCCAGCAGATCCGGGCGCGCAGACAAAGGCAGCGGGAGCTGCAGGGTGCCCGTGCGTGCGTGTATATGTGTGTGTGTGTGGGGGGTTATACATTTGTCAGCCTAAAGCGGGGAGTCCTGGCCGCTTGGTGTCCTCAGGGACCGGGGCCACGCTCTCTCAAGATGCTCCCAAGCTCAGGGAAGGAGCAAACCCAGAGCGGGGCCCGGAGGGCTCTTGGAAGCGCTGCTTCGAAACCGGGCCAATGCTGGGGCTCAAACCGACTCAACCCCCCCGCGCGGCTCTCCGACCCTGGAAGCGACCAGGAAGGGGATGGGGGGAGCGGAGGGGACGAAAGCCAAGGGAGCTGTTTACATCGGTGTTCTGGTAGGCGGTGACGGCGATGAACTGGGTCTCCGGGAAGGTGAAGGTCTGCACCCTGCCGGGCTGGCTGGTGTCCTCCGTGCCGTCCTCGTTCACCTCCACCACGTGCAAGCGGGGCTGGTATTTGTGCAGGGACTGCAAGACCACCATCTGCCGGGAGGCGGGGGGGGGTGCGGGGAGAGGTCCGAGGGGAATTGGGGGGGGGGGAGAGAAGAAGGGACATCAGATCCGGGCGGGGCAAAACACGCGCGGTGCCTGGCCGGGCAAGAGCCCCGCCGCCCTCCCCGCGAAGCCCCTCTTTGTTCCTCCCAACTCCGCCGCGGTGGCGAAAGCCTCCGTTGCGCTCCGTCGCAAAAGGGGGAACTGGGGAGATGGTGGGTCGTCCGTCCCCCCCTGGGATGATCGGGATTCCACTTTTTAAAAAACCATAAATTTAAAAACCCGACCCACAACACCACCTTCCCCAAGGCCCGAAGCTCCCCCTCCCCACGGGAGTAGCCGGAAGGCCTGGCCGGGCGGGGGGGGGGATCTGGGGGGCGCCACTGACCTGCCCGTTGTTGTTGGAGGCGCCCTTGTTGTTGGTCAGCTTCAGCTTGCCGAAGGAGATCTCCTGGCGCATCCAGTGGGCTCCCGTGTTGGGCGAGTCCGGGTGCATGTAGACGCGGTTCCCTGCAGAGAGGCGCGTTGGGGAAGCGAAAACCGAGGCGTTGCAGAGCCAGAGCGAGAGAGAGAGGCCGTCTCGCCTCCGTGAAATCCCCGGAGGGCCCCTTCCGTTTTCGCTCGAAATCTAAGCCGGGAAAGGATTCAAAATATCCCCCCCCTCCCCGCTCCAAGAATACCCTCCGGCCCTCTCGGACGCCCCCCCCCCAGCGGCCCCCCTTCCTTTGTGTCCCTTTAATTAAGCCTTCGCACCTCGGCCGCGGTGTGTGTTTGTGTGCGCCTGTGTGTGCGTGTGTGTGCGTGTGCCGAGGTTCGGACGTGTTAATTGGGAGCGGAGGACTTGCCTTGCACGTTGGTGTCCGCCTTGCCGCAGGGCACCCACTTGCCGCCTTGAAATCGCCAGTGGTTCGGGTCGGCCAGGATGACATCCACGAAAATGTTATAGTGCGCCGTGGGATCCAGACCGGAGATATTGAAACTCAGGAAAGGGAACATTCGCCTGTTTGAGGGAGGAACGCGGGAGGGAAAGGTCGTTGGGTTTTTGCTTTGCGTAAAGGGAGGAAAGCGTACCTATAGTCACAAAAATGTAGGGAGGAAACTTGATCTACGCCTGCCCGTCTCCAGCCGCCCCCCACCCCGAAAGTTCCTTCCGAGCCCGTGCGAATCCTTCCCGTTCCCCGTCCCCGCCCCGGTCCGCCGACTGTCCTGGCGATGGAGAGCTGCCGGCCGGCGGAGGCGGGCCCCAGGGGAGCCCCGGGAGCTTGGGCCACAGCTGCCCCTCGGGTCCCTCCTCCGGCTCGGGGAGGAAAGCGGCCCCGCGCGCCGAGGGCGAAGCTGCAGCCGGCTGCCTGCCGCTCTGCCCGGCTCCTCAGTGGGGCTGGCTCCCGAGGACTCCTTCCCCGTTTCCCCGCGGGCTGTCCTCGGCGCGCCAGGGCATTTCCTCGGAAGCGAGCCCCACTGCGGTCCCCGGGCGCGTCCCGGAAGATGCCGGGCCTCCGGGCGCTGCCGCCGGCCTCCGAGGGCGCAGAGGGGCCGAAGACGAAAGCTCCCCGCTCGCCGGCTTAGCCAGCGCCTTTACGAGCCTGACGTCGCTCCGTTGCCCGCAGCAGAACGCGAGGAAGAAATCCTAAAAAGACCCAGTATTTAATGACCGGCGTAACAGGGAAAAAATCCCCAAAGTGGGGAGAAGAAAAAGAAGAAGAAGAAGTCCCAATGGGAGAAAAATGCATTTTCAAAAGTGGCCGGCCAAAAAAAAAAGGCAATGAAATAAAAGGCAAATTTTTTTTTGCAGTGGAAAAAAAAAGGCTTTTTTGCCTTGGGTGGGGGGGGGACACGACCTCTCCGGCGGGTTCTCGGCGTCTGAGACGGGCAGCCCCCGGAAAGTTGCGCGGTGCCCGCTGCTGCAGTTGCCGCGGGCGGCGGCGGGTCTCTCCCGGGGCTTACCTGCCTTGCTTGGTAATGATCATCTCGGTCTGGTGCCGGTGGAACTTCAGCCAGAGGGGCCGGTTGCAGAGGTAGACCTGCGCCTTGCCGGGGACCAGGCCGCCTTGGGCGGAGGGGAACTGGTAGAAGGGCGCGCCCTGGTAGGAGTGGCCGTACTGCTGCGGGTAGGGGTAGCCGGCGGCCGGGTAGCCCTGCGGCGCCGAGTTGGAGAGCAGGCTGTTGTAGGCGCCGTTGGCCAGCACCGGGTGGTGCGCCATGTAGCGGCCCGGGCTGGCGATGGAGAAGGCGGCCGCCGGGTTGTGCTGGCCCGGGTAGGGGAACATGCTGGCCGGCGGCGGGGCGGCGGCGGCGGCGGCAGGGGCCGGCGGCTGGGGGGCAGCCGACGAGGCGGACGACGACGAGGGCGACGAAGAGGACGAGGACGACGACGACGAGGAAGAAGAGGCGGCCGCCGGCGAGAGGAGGTAGCGAT
>NW_015161968.1:51921-89190 GCF_001447785.1 Gekko japonicus
AGGCCCCCCCCCCACCGCCCCTGCACCGCCCCGGGGTGGGAAACGCAGCCCCACGCCAAGGCCAGCCGGGGACGGAGCAGCAGAGGCGCGACTCCGCTGGCCCGCCCGTCTCTCCCCTCCACGACTAGTCTCCCTCTCGTCCCCCCTTTCCTTTCCCTCCTGAGATCACCGGAAGGCCGAGGGCGCCTCCGCGGACCTGCCTGCCTGCCTGCCTGCCAGCCGCCGGGCTCTTCTTCGGGCAACCAGCGCTAGATCTGCAGCCAGGGCGGCAGGCAGGCAAGCAGGGGGACGGGGGCGCCGCCGGGCAGGCCGGGCGAGGGGTTCCCCTCTCCGCACCGGCGCCTCCCGCGCTGGGAAGAGAGACGCGCGGCGTGCAGATTTCTTTCTCACACAGAGACCTCGTCGTCGGTGATAAGAAGGAGGCTCTCGCGCGTAATTGCCCGGAATTCGTAGGAATACATTGACAGGATGCGAGGCTCTGAGAGGAGATGGGAGATGGACGGGATTTCCATGGCACCCTGGTTTTATATATATGTTAATTATTTAATATATATATTAATTAAATCAAGACAGATTTGGCGAAGGTCCACTGATCTCACTGGGGCGGGGCGGGGGGACCCGTCACTCTTCGTTGAAATCAAGGGGACGCGCAGCGTGTGCCTAAGCAAGCTTACTCAAAAGCAAGCCTCTAGTCAATTTATTTAGGATTTCAGATTATAGAAAAGTTTTAATTTGGCTGGATCGTGCCCAGACATTTAAATTAAATGGGAAGACTAGAAAAGACCTTTCGAAAATAAAATGAGGCTAATGGAGATGCTTAACTATGGCAAAGGCAGGGCCAGTCCCACCACTAAGCATCTCCCCATTCTGGGTGCCATTTATGTTCTGGAAAGGAGGCGGGTCCCCTGATTGGCTAGCAGATCCACCAGTCACAGCATGGCAAACTGCCCCCCCCCCATAGAGAGGTGGAATCCTGGGATACTTTTCTAGATGGTGGGCTGCTCTCTCCCGTTCCGTTTCTGGGTTGAAACCAAAACCAGGCAAGGCAGTTAACATGGCTTCTTCCGCAAGAAGAAAGAACTAGCCACATGAATCCATCTCAACGAAAACAAGAAGTATCTTGTGGAACCTTAAAGACTGACAGATTTATTGTGGCAGTGGATTCCTGTGCACAAAGGCTTCTGCTATGAGAAGTGCTGTAGGCTTTTAAGATGCTACCAGATTCCTGTCTGTCTATAGGTCTATTAATCTACCTATGTCATCAACATTCATGCTGAAGAGGACGCCTGTGTATCTAGAAACCTTGTATAATACATACTGAATGATGGCAAATTCTAACAAAATTACTATTTCAAAGGACTCTGGTGGTGGGGGGGAACACACAAACATATACAACTAAAATAAATAATTCCCACTCTCCTAGAAATCTTGGTACTGAAATCTCCAAGCTATTTTGTCTATGTCAACATCTTCCATTTTAATTTTATTCTATGTGTAATTTAATCCTATACCATCAAATTCTATATGCCACATTCAAAGCTTGTCAAATTAAACATCGACAAGCGGTGATTATTCCTTCTTCGGGAGCTCCATAGGGACAATCTTGCTCAAGTAAGGTTGGGAATCTCTGGTTCCCTAACTAATAGTATTCCCATCAGTAAAGGAGTGAAGCAGGGATGTGTGCTGGCCCCCAGTCTGTTCCCCTTGTACATAAATGACATAACTGTTCCTGTCAAGTCCGCAATTTTTTCCACCCTCTCTGGGACAACAGAAAATTTCAATTCTTTTATATGCAGATGATATGGTCCTAATCTCACTGACCAAAATTGGTTTGAGAAGGCTCCTACACCAACTAGGGCAGTATTGCATTGAAGAAGCTCTCAGTGTCAATTATGCAAAGACCAAAGTAATGGTCTTCAGAAGAAAGCCCAAAATCTCTCCCTGGAGCATCTTTGGTAATCCAATTGATCAATGCAGTTCATTTAAATACCTAGGAGTAACTTTCAAGGAAACATTGAATTGGAAAACCCATGTGGCAGGGGTCAAATCGTCAGCGTTAAGGATTGTTGGGTCTATTGTACACTTCTTCCACACAAAGGGTGGGCGTCTAGTTGACCCAGCACTGAAATTGTTCAAGTGCAAAGTCGTGCCTCACTTATTATACAGAGTGAAAGTGTGGGGCTGGAAAGAGGACAACATATCTACTCTCGAGGTAAATCTACAGCAACTAATCAAAATTATTTCCTAAAATGAATCTTAGGCCTCTCTAGGGGATCTCCTGTGGCCCTGATGCGAGTGGAAACAGGTCTTCCTTCTCTTAGGGCAAGGGTACACTTCACAATGTGAAGCGCAAAAGTGGGCTTGAAGCTCAGCATCAAAAAAACTAAGATCATGGCATCCGGCCCCATCACTCCTTGGCAAATAGAAGGGGAAGTCGTGGAAGTAGTGACAGACTTCACGTTCCTGGGATCCCAGATCACCGCAGACTGTGACAGCAGCCATGAAATTAAAAGACGCCTGCTCCTTGGGAGAAAAGCGATGGCGAACCTAAACAGCATGATAAAAAGTAGAGACATCACCCTGCCAACAAAAGTCCGCATGGTCATAGCAATGGTATTCCCAGTAGTCATGTATGGCTGCGAGAGTTGGACTATAAGGAAGGCTGAGCGCCAAAGAATAGATTCTTTTGAACTATGGTGCTGGAGAAGACTCTTGAGAGTCCCTTGGACTGCAAGAAGAACAAATCAGTCAATCCTAAATGAAATCAACCCTGACTGTTCCCTGGAAGGCCAGATAATGAAACTGAAGCACAAATACTTTGGCCACCAAATGAGAAGGGAGCACTCACTGGAGAAGACCCTGATGCTGGGAAAGATTGAAGGTCAAAGAAGACGGTGACGGCAAAGGATGAGATGGTTAGACAGTGTCATCGATGCAACGAACATAAAATTGAGCCAACTTCAGAGGACGGCGGAAGACAGGAGGGTCTGGCGTGATCTGGTTCATGGGGTCACAAAGAGTCGGACTCGACTGTGCGACTGAACAACAACAACACTTCACAATTATAAAATGCTGGAAGAAGACAAATTTCTCTGGAAGAAGACAAATAACTCTTTAAGTCACCAATCTGTTAGATCATTATTAACAAAAGACCCTTCTCATTCTGGTTGCCTTAGTAATATCCTCTGGAGATACACGATACCTGATGACCTCTTTGGAGCCACAGGCTCCCAACTTAGGGAATGGATATTTAAATCAGATGCAGTAATAGATCGTTCTGTTATCACAATGTCTAAGGTAGCTCCTTTGTACAAATTCTTCAAATCTAACCCTACCTAGTCAATATTTCCAACTATAACCTCAGGGTGTCTTTCACTGCCTTGCACTTCCAAACAATGTACATAGCATTGTGGGAAGGCCGATACTTTCAAATTCCAACAGAATGTAGTATATGTATTTGCGGCTTGCTTGCCATTGAGAACCTCCCCCACTGTATTTTAGCTTGCCCATTGTACTACGCACCTAGAGATAAATTCTTGGCAGGAATTTTATTCACCATAAATGCGTATTCTGAAAATGAGAAGATAGTGTTCCTGTTATCAGATATCGACGAATTTGTATCCTATAGAGTTTCTCTTTTGGCCCTTGCGGCCAAAAAGATTAGAGCCAGGGTGGCACCATAGGGGTCACTCTTATAACCTGCCGGACATTTCTAACCCGTTGCCATTTTATTGTATAACCTAACATCTTACATATGTGATCTTAGGCTTTATTCCTTATGTATTTTACTGTATTTTTTATTGTCACATTCGAACGCTCTGTTACTTTGTTACGGCCTATGGCAAACACAATAAATCTTAGTGACTAGTGACTATATGCCACAATTGTGGTTTAGAATTGCTTTATAGTGTGGGGAAAGTGGGAGCATACAAGAAGCACATGTGCACTCCTTAGGAGCAGGCCACCCAACGGGGGGGGGGGGGGGAATCCAAATAGGTCATCCTGTTAATTCTAAGAGCTGGTAAACCAAACCAAGCATTCATCGAGGAAGTGGGATCAGGGCTCTTTTGGGGAGTTCACTCAAGAATAAAAGAACACAGACACTCAAAATAGTAACATCTAAAAACTATCCAAGGAGAGTTTCCATCCTGCATCAAACTGCTGTAGTGTGGACCTTCAAATCACTGTAGTGCGACAGTCGGGTTTTCAAAGGGAGACTCCAGTATGAAATTGTTTGAATCAGAATTCATTAGCAAATTTCAGAGGAGCGGAGGAATTAACAATGAAAACAGCAATGGGTTATGTGGTAGTTACGGTACCTTATCTCTTTTGCTTTGGCTTCAACAGACAGACCTCTGGATTCTGTCCCATTTTACATGTTGACACTTTGTCTCTTGCTATGCTTAATGGGCAATGGCTCATATCCAAACATACATTTGAACTTGGATTCATTTGTGTTCTGCATAATAATGGTGCACATCTTCAACAACCTCTTAAATCTGGCCTTTTGGCCAATAAAAATTTATGCTACAGCATATTTATTAGTCTAATATGCAACATTTGATAATATAGAATTTGGGACTTAGCAGTGATTGGGAGTACTTGTCTCACCTAAGAAACAATTGCTCCACTTTAGATGTTTACACTGTGACCAATGGCCTCTCATTTGGAGTGGGTTATAGGACTCTGTATTGCTAAACAAGGCAATCACAGGATCTGGGAAGTGCTTGTTTCTCCCTTGGCAATAGTTCATTCTTTATTCTCAAGCACATCACCTCACACATGAGATTCACAGGGCTCTTTCAGTGGTGGCACCTCACCTTTAGAATGCCCTCAGTGGTGGTGCCTCACTTTCGGAAAGGCCCTTGAGGCTCCCCTGGCACCTACCATACTTGTTGTCCTGTAGGTGCCAAGCCCCAAACTGTTCTTTTTATCTAAGGGAACTCTAAGATGAGTTAGTGTGAGCTAGCTCACAGTTTTTTAGCTTCCAGCTCACACCTTTTTGTCTAAGCTCAGGCAGGATGGCTCCAGAGCAAACTAATTTATGCAGTAGCCAAATTGCTCGCTCACAACTTTAATGCCATTCACTCACAAGGTAGAATTTTTGGTCTCAAGACTCCACAGCTTAGAGGGACAATTGATCTAAGGGTTTGTTATTCTTCTCAGCTGTTTTATGATCTGCCTCTGGTTCAAGGTTTGATGTTCGACTTATTTTTTTAGGATGCTCAGTGGTTCTTTGATGCTGTTTTTGTGCCCCTGGCTTATGTGGAATGGCTTGGTTTTAGCAATGATCATTGATAATTAAAAAAACCACACCTTATTTTATGGTATTATTTTTATTTGTAAGTAGCTTGAGATTTACACGTCCTACATGAAGGATCCTGCCTAGGCTGAACATCTAGTCATTACATCATGGGCTTTCAGTTGGTTTGTCACAGCCAAATTGGGAGCAGACTTCAGCTGGGTTATTCTAGTAGTACAACTACCACCATGGAGGAGGATAAAAATGCAAGGAAGAACAATGAAGGAAGGCTCTCAAAAAAGAAAGAAAAGGGTCCAGAGTACTTGAAGATCCACCCCTGCCTGTATCAACTTGCCTCAGCTCCGTGGTAGATGGATGGAGCCTTTCTCAGGGACCCTACTAGACTGGTGGGAACCTGGAGGAGGACATTTCCATCGTCATCTCCAAGCAGTGTAATTCCTTCCCTCAGAATTCTTATAGGTCTCAAATGTTTAAAAGAACTTGTTATGAAGTAATGTACATTGAAAACCCTATACATAAAACTTTAAAAAAGAAAAATAATTCCTACAGGCCTCCAAGCAAGTTAGACACTTCTATTCTGAAAGCCCTTTGAATGAACTAATGAAAAGTGAAGCAACCATTGCTTCTCCTGCACAATTTGTGTTTTTATATTTGTTGTTTTTATAAGATTTAGATGTCTATATTTTTAATGATTAGCCAGCCACCCTAGGTACCAAGAAAAGCAGAAAGGCAACATAAATGACTAAATAAATGAGAAGCCTAGATAGAAGAAGTATGTATTTACCACATCTTTATCCTGCCTCCAAGGCACCCTGTATATATGGCTTTCCCACCCCCAGGTTACTGTCACAACCCTAAGAGATAGCTGCTCTGGGAGTGTGTTGGATTGAAGGTCAATTGATGAGATTTGTGATTAAGGAAGGATTTGGATTTAGGCATCTCTAACCAGGGATCCTGAAAACTGTGCCTATAGGTACAATTGCTCCTCCTGATACCTTTTCCTGGCAGCCAACAAGTGTTTTTAGAAAGTGGATGGGTCCTGGTGAGGGTTTTTTGCCCAGCAGGGCTTCTGATTGGCCACTGGAAATATAATTGGCTGGGCAGATTTTTTGGAAGTATTTTCAGCAACAGCTGCTACCAAAACACAAGGATCTTCAATGTGTTACTGTGTGTGAGCATGCAAGAAAATGTTTCAAAACTAGTGGGAACCTGCAGGCATTGTGGGGGGACATCTCATTCCACCTCCCCCCCAATTTACTCTTTCCGTTTCCTTAAAGTCCCCATAGCTTCTTCCCTTTTCCTGCTTCCTCTCCTTCTCACCCACCAGCCAACGCACTTCTAATCCCCCTCAGTCTTCCATTTCCCCTCCTTTCCTACCCCTGGAAAAAAACTATGGCCCAGTTGCACACTGGGTAACCTGCGAGGACTTGCAAGGGGCACCCTTCTTTGCTTCCTTCTCTTGTTCCCACCCACCCTCTTCAGCTACATTTATTTATTTACTTCATTTATACCCCACCTTTCTCCACAATGAGGACCCAATGCAATTTGTATCATTCTCTACTTGTCCAGTTTTGTTCTGTGAGCAAGGATGGACTGGGTTTGAAACACCCTTGAAAAGGGGCCCTCCCCCAAACCTTCCAGCCCTGCCCCCCAAAGGATGAAGAAAGAGACATTCTGCTTAGAATCATAGAATTGGAAGGGGCTATGACAGACCCATTTCTTCTTCTCTGTGAGGCAGATTTTCCCGCCAAAACACTGTTGCCCACTCTGACTGAGCAGCCCCTTAATAGTGTGTTTCTATTATAGAATTATAACTTTCTCCATGTCCCACCCTGTGATAGAGAAGTTATTTGGCCTTTGCCCAGGCCAGAGGTTTATTGTAACTCAGCAGGAGTCCTTTCATAAAACCCTTTGGAAATGGCACTTGACAGAAAGTAAAGTGAAAACAAAAAGGCTGATTTTATTGAACAGGCACAGTTGAGTTAGAAATAGGGCAGGGGACAAGAAGTTGAGGTAAATTTGGTTGTTTATATAAATCATAATATTTTGAATATGCAAGAGAGTATGATTGAAGTTTATATTCTTAGAGACTCACTTCTTAACTGTGAGAGGTTTGTTTGTCTTGGGGATTTCTTTCAGCAACAATATGTCTTAATAAAGTTTCATAAAACTATTTTAGTTTCCTGTAAGTTAGTACTTTCTTTCTGTATTTGAACACTTCCCTTGTGGGATTGTAACTTTTCCGTTTTCACTCTTGAGGAGTCTAAGACCATTTCCCTTTTCACACAAACCAGGGGTCCCTTCTGAGTTGAACCCTCTGAATAACTGGGTAAGAAACATCCTCCTCTTTCTAGGAGTGATAATCCTTTTCTGTTTGGCTAGACTGGCAGTTTCCAGCATCCTGTCCAGTCCCTTCTGTCAAACCTAAACCCCAGTTCTGGAGACTGTGAATAAACACAATTCAACTAAGGCTGACTCTTAGACTTTTGGTTCTGATTTTTTAACTTTTCCTCAAATGTGTTAGTACACAGTAAGGGCAAAGAGTTGTGTCCCTTCACTTCTCAAGTGACTTGTCCATTTCCCTCAGACTGACACAACCACACTCCTGACTGGCAACTGCCAAGCCAAAGTCCAAAGGAGGACTCTCTTTGACAAGACTTCTTAAGACTCTCCTTAGCTGGTGCTGACCTATGGGGGGGGTGTGTGTGCACGAAGGCAGCAGCCTGTCAATTAAACTGCACTTTACAGTGAGGCATTAACCCCTAATCTCCCAGCTCTCTGTTTCTGATGCACTAAGTATCCTGGTTTTGGAGATGAATTCGTCACAGGGACCTCCAGGGTTATCTAGTTCAACCCCCTGCACAGTGCAGGAAATCCACAAATGCCACAAATTCACCCCCCCACACATCCCCAGTAACCTGTTTCATGCCCAGAAGATGACAAAAAAAAAACCCTCCATGATCCCTGGTCAAAGTGGCCTAGAGAAAAATTGCTTCCTGTTCCCAAAAGTGGCGATCAGCATTTCCCTGTGCAGGTAAGAAAAGGGCCACAAGAACTAAGCACTGATGCAACCCTTCCTGCCCTCCCTCTCGTGATCTACCTAAATTCACATGATAAGCATTGCTGCCAAATGACCATCTAGCCTCTACTTAAAATCCTCCAAAGAGAGAGAGCCCACCACCTCCGAGGAAGCCACTGAGGAACCGCTCCGTCAGGAAGTTCTGCATAATGTTTAGCTGAAAACACTTTTGATTTAATTTCAACCCACTGATTCTGGTCTGACCTTCTGGGGCAACAGAAATCAACTCCATACCATCTTCTATAAGCCCTTCAAGTACTTGAATATGGTTATCATATCACCTCTCAGGCGTCTCCTCTCCAGGCTTAACCTATCATAAGAACATAAGAGACGCCAATGTTGGATCAGGCCAAAGGCCCATCCAGTCCAACACTCTGTGTCACACAGTGGCCAGAAATACCAGTGCCATCAGGAGGTCCAGCAGTGGGGCCAGGACATTAGAAGCCCTCCCACTGTTGACCCCCCCAAGCACCAAGAAGACAGAGCATCACTTGCCCCAGAGCCCCTAGCTATACCTTGTGGCTAATAGCCACTGATGGACCTCTGCTCCATATGCTTATCTAATTCCCTTTTGAAGCCATCCATGCTTGTAGCACCCACCACTTCCTGTGGCAGTGAATTCCAAGTGTTAATCACTCTTTGGGTGAAGAAGGACGTCCTCCATGCATAATCTTATAAACCTCGATCATGTCACCCCTCAGTCGTCTTTTCTCCAAGCTAAAGAGCCCTAAGCGCTTTAACCTTTCCTCATAGGGAAAGTGTTCCAACCCTTTTATCATTCGAGTTGCCCTTTTCTGCACTTTTTCCAAAGCTATAATATCCTTTTTAAGGTGTGGTGCCCAGAACTGCACACAGTATTCCAAATGAGGTCTCACCATTGATTTATATAGGGGCATTATGATATTGGCTGATCTGTTTTCAATACCCTTCCTAATAATCCCCAGCATAGCATTGGCCTTCTTTATTGCAGTCACACACTGTCTCGACATTTTCAGTGAGTTATCCACGTGAGATCTCCATATTCAGTGAGATCTCCAAGATCTCTCTCTTGATCAGTCGCTGCCAGTTCAGACCCCATCAATGTGTATTTATATTTAGGATTTTTTGCTCCAATGTGCATCACCTTGCACTTGGCCACATTGAACCCCATTTGCCATGTTGACGCCCACTCGCCCATCCTTGACAGATCCCTTTGGAGTGCCTCACAATCCTCACTGGTTTTCACCACCCTGAACAACTTTGTATCATCCGCAAATTTAGCCACTTCACTCCTTACTCCCATCTCCAAATCATTAATGAACAAGTTAAAAAGCAGTGGACCAAGTACTGATCCCTGCGGTACCCCACTGTGGTACTCAAACTCCTTCAACCTTTCCTCACAGGACTTGGGTCTCCTGATCCCTCAGCATCTTCGTTTTCCTGCTGCCTTCGGCATTATCATCTTTTCTTTTCCAGCGAATCAGCTTCTTGTGATGTGACCAAAGTACGATAGGCTCAGTTTAGTCATTTTAGTTTCTAGGGAGAGTTCAGCCCACTTTCTTCCTTGTCCAACTTTCATACCCATATGTAGTAATGGGGAATATGATGGTAAATTAGAAAAAAAATTTAATCCCATGGGATTAAAAAGAAATTTTCTAATTTAAACAAAACATTCCATCCCATAACATTGCCTGCCTTCTTTAACCATTATACTCAGTAAGGTTTCTCGCCTTACACTGAACCAGACAGTCTTTTAAATGAGGCAGAAGTGAAATCTCTCCAAGCAGAAGTCATCCCTCTCACACAGCAATGGTTAAGTGTTAAGGAACACAGGATAGTGAACATCAGACATACCACTGAAATAAGTGTGATTGCAATTCTGTGTACACTTACCGAGAACTTTACCGTTGAACTCAGCATATACTTAGAATGAAGTGGAAAATAGTGGTTACATGACAACACCTTGATACAATGCTAGTTTCCTGAAAGCAAGCCCACTGAGTTCAATGGGACAGCCCTTGCTTCCCTTGTTCCTAAGGATTGGTCCCTGTGCTGTGGATTTCAGTGGGATTTAGAAGTACTCAATCTCTATTGTACCCAAAGTCTGTGAAATGTTTTTTTAAATTTTTTTTTTACAGAATAAGAGAGATACTGCCTACCAAAACACATGGAAAAGTACCACTCAGATCTGAATACTTTTTAGAGAAAAATCTTTGAGCACAATCCAACCAATGAAGGCCCCTGTTGCGCAGTGAGAGAGATCAGAGTGTAAGCGCTTTCCCACTGAAGCAGAGAACACTGAGAGGTGTATTGTTGGTTTGGAGTTGTGTTCTCCCTGGGCTGACCATGACAAAGACAGGATGGAGTCAACGGGCCTTCGGTCTAGCCCTCAAGAGCTGTTCTCATGTTATTACCCCTGCAGAAGCTAAGTGATGATCCGCTGAGCCCCATTTGTCAGGCAAGATATTTCACAAGCGTTGTTAGAAACACAAGTAGTTTACCTGAGAGTTCCCTTAGCATGAACTGCCTCACGTAAAGCTTATTCAAGATACATTTCTGTGGCTACAACAATGTATGGATTATTTCTAATTAAATGGTATTGTAGTTCGACTCCACAGTGGAAGAAACAATTTTATACAGACAACCTGCTGCTGCGAGATGGCTATAAACGCTTGCAAATTTAGCACGTCTGTCTTTTTAATGACGTGATTTTTAAAATGTTGTTTTTCAAATGGCCTAAAGCTTGATAGCAAAAAAAATTAACTGAAGTATTCTCTGCTTGATACTGTTAAAATATCCTGTCCATTAACAAAAATACATAGCATTAAATATTTTAAAAAACAAGTGTATTTTAAAAAACAAGTGGGATTTAGAGGAAATATACAGAGGTGATTCCACAGTACAGGAATCTAGTCTTGAAAATTACCCACTTACTACTTGGTAATATTCAGCTTGTTCCCCTATCCTGTCTGCATGGGTGGAGTTTACAATACTTTAAGAACTGTTTGTTCCTAGACAGAATTGCCACTTGGCCTTGGTACTTATAACAAAAGTAGCAATGTGTACTGGCTCAGTTGAAAGCAATCCTAAAGCTAGGCTTCAAAATAAAGCCCCTGTCCCTGCTTTGGTCACATGCATGAAGCTGCTTCGTATCAAGTCAGACCACTGGTCCTATCAAGGTCAGTATTGTCAACTCGGACTGGCAGTGGCTCTCCAAGGTCTCAGGTAGAGATCCTGCACATCGGCTACTGCTGGTCCTTTTAACTGGAGATGCCGAGGATCGAACCTGGGACTTTCTGCATGCAAAGCACACGCTCTTCCTGAGACACAGCCCCTCCCTGCCTACATTTCTGGTTTCCCCAAAACGACCCTGGTGCCTTTGGTCCAGTGACCTGATGCGGCAGGTCTGGAAAAGACCTTTGTATGAGGCATTCATCAGATCTCAGAATCTAGGCAGGTTCAGGCCTGGTTAGCCTTTGAATGGATAACCAACAAGGAAGTCCAGGGTTGCTACACAGAGGCAGGCAATGACAAATCACTGTTTTATCTCTTGCCTTGAAAATCCTATATGGTAACTGTAAACTGGCTGTGACTCGAAGGCATTTTCCACCACCACAAGGCCTTAAAGAGCTTTTACCAGTCATACTGAGGATGGAGAAGACACTGATCTGGTATGAAGGCCATTCCACATGTAACATTAACAATGCTATCTTAAACAGTTACTCCCTTCAAAGTCCGGTGAAGTCAATTGGTTTAGAACGGTGTAACTCTGCTTAGAATGGCACACAGTTCCTAGGCAGAATTACACCCTTTGAAGAATCTTAACACTTCAATAGAAGTGGTAACTCTGCTTAGGATTGAATTACTGATGTAATAGCAGAGTCCATATGATTCTTTCCCAGGGTTTAAGTCATTCTCCTCCCAGCAAAGTCATACCTCCAATGAATTAATGGCAGCTCCAAAAATTTCAAGGACACAATTTGGCACAGAGCAAAGTATTCAAAGAAACCATCTATTTTTCTTTCGTGTTTACTTTTATGCTTTCCCTCACATCTATATTATCCAATATACACACAGTCTTTGGCAGAACAAGAAGAGTGTAGTGAAGAGAAACGCATTCTGCCAACGAAAAATACACAATGGAGGTCAGGCCTAAGGAACATTCGTGATAACGTAGCCAACTGTTAACGCTATTAAACAAATTTTCGTTAGCATCTGCTTGCCAATTAATGTATCTCTAGCTTTGGTCTTATTGTGCCCATCAGAGTCCTTAGAGGTAGATTAATGAGTAGATCTTTTTAATATACAGTAAAGTGTTAGAACCTCTAATGGAGGCATTGAAAAGGAAGAACTTAAAGCCCATGCAATACAGATTTGCTGAGATTGTTGGAAACTTGTCCAGTCATCCTTGCTCTTTGTTTGCAGACTCTTCTAAGGCAAGGATGGGTGAAAAGCCGCCTGCGTTTCACATGAAACATCCCCCTTGCAACCACAAACACCATGTTACAGGGTAGTAGCATGGAAGACAAGAGGTGTGCTAAAAACACAATGAGACAGTCCTGCTTTTCATTGTATTTCCCTACTCAAATGGGCGAATGAAAGCAGCAAGTTTTAATTTTTCTAAAATGTTTATATTTTCTTGTATACCTTCCAGGAATAGGGCAGCATTTATACAAACACCACTTTCAGGATAGGGACTTGTGATTACCAGCACACTGAGCAATCTACTTCTGAAAGTTAGGGGCCTTTTCAGAGCAGTTTGCCATATGGAATGGGGCAGCATTGCTTGAAGTGAAAATCTGTTTGGGTCAAGTGCTTCTAAAAGGAGTTTACTGAAAACCAGTTTGCATAGAACTGGTGAGGAGACAGAAGCCCATGCAATTGAAGATTAACCACATCTGGTCTGCCACATGGGTTCAGGTATTCCCAAAATGTGGCTATTTGTTGGGAAATTGTAATCGTCTCTGTCTAGTATGTATTACTATTGGCTAGATCATGTTCAGCCGCATTGGATATAATGTTCCCATCCTTTCTGTAGGAAAAATGACACAAACTTTTCATTTCCAGCAGCACTGATTTTGTTAAAAGTTCTAGCATCCATTTACTTTGTGCTCACTCTCTGTCCAAACTGAAATGGGAGCGTGAAGACCTGGAAGTTCATGCCCCTCCGCACCTGACAACAGGACTGGAGTGGGAACTAACACAAGGAAAGCTCGCAGATGGCACTAGTCTAACGATGCAATAAATCTGTTACCCAACAAGGCATACAAGTGTATATTGACTGAGATACAATTCACTTCCAAATGTCTGGAAACTTTACATCTCTAACATAGAATAACGTATACAGTGACATGCTTGTTACCCGATGTCTCCACATTTGTGCTTTGTTCATAAAACATGGGAGAATTAAATCTGTGTCTTATATGGCAGCTTTTTGTAAAAACTTAAGATATTGTATTCTACCCTTTTCAAAGACTGAGGTGAAAAAACAGTGAACAAAGAGCTTCTCAAAATACTGAATTCCGTGTGTGAACTGTCTGAAATATATAAAACCTCTTATTAGAGCACAGAACGCCATCACTGGACACTGCAGCCTCTTTCTTGATTCATTTTCCTGGGTTCTCACAAGCATTTTAACTAAGATCAATTTCCTCTGCCTCATTCTAGGGTTTGAGGTACTATGTTCAAAGACAAAGCTTCCTCTTCAGTCATCCCATAAATGTATCCTCCTGGTTCACACGCAGTGGAACAACCATTATTTAAAATCAGTCAAATTAGTTGTATCTCTTTTTCAAAACACTTAATAGCACTTCCAACTGTTTCTGGATTCCCAATCCTAGAGAGGTTGTTCATCAAAAGGCCATGGAAAATTCAAGGTATTTTCAATACTGTTGCTTGTTTTCCTCTTATAGAGACTTATATGGTTACTTCCCATTAAGATGAGCTGTCCTAAGCAGGGGTTAAAATCTAAAAATCCGCTCCATTCTGCTATGGTCAGGCCTCACCTGGAGTACTGTGTCCAGTTTTGGGCACCACACTTTAGGAAGGATGTGTCCAGAAGAGGGCAACCAGGATGGTGAGAGGGTTGGAATCCAAGTCTTATGAGGAAAGGCTGAAAGAGTTGGGTATGTTTAGCCTGGGAAAGAGAAGACTTAGAAGGGACATGATTGCAGTCTTCAAGTATTTGAAGGGCTGTCATGTAGAAGATGGAGCAGATCTAGTCTCTCTTGCTCCGGATTGCAAGACTTTAGATCTAATGGATGGAAATTACAAGGGAGTCGTTACCTAATTGTAAGAGTGGTTGAGCAGTGGAACAGTCTGCCTCGGGAGGTGGTGGATGCTCCTTTGCTGGATGTTTTCAAGCGGAGGCTGGACAACCATCTTTCGGGTATGTTGTAGGTATGTAGGGCTATCTTTCAGCTATGCTCCTGCAGAGTGCAGGGGGTTGGACTAGATGACCTGCAAGGTCCCTTCCAACTCTAACATTCTATGATTCTATGATCCTAAAAAGGATGGAAATCAGAACTGTTATGACGACTCTAATCCCAAAGAGCACAGAAGCAAACCAATCAGCACTGCAAAGTGCTTTACATGGCCTGGGTGTAACAGTCCATCAGTGGAAGAGGGAGGAGAGGATAGTTTTGTTTCCTTCCTCTTAGTGTTGCCCCAGGACACACATGGACCATTCTAGAAAGAAGAACTTGGGAAAGATCTGTAATGACGATAATGCACCCAGACTACTGGATTGCGCTCTTTTCTTCCTATGCCAATCGGACTGCATTCGCCATGGGACAAAAACCAAGCTGCTTTCTAAGAAGGGTGTTTTTTGGTTGCAAAATCACATCTATGTCACAGGTTGCCAGGTTTCATCTGTGAAGCACCAAGTTCTCATGCATGAATTCTGTACAGCAGCACCAGCATATACCTTTTCTCTTGATTTATGAACAAAACCACCAGAACACTAAATGGGTTACAGATTTTTTTTAAAAATCATGTATGTAGCAGTCTTCAATATATATATTTACTGCTGATTTTCCCTCAAACATCAAATGAAAACATTAACACGCACTTTCCCAACTTGGTGCTCTTGAACTGTGTTGGAATCTGTGAAGACACAGCCATTTAAAAAAAACCCCAAAGTAATTGCACAACAAAGATGAAAAGGTGTTACAGTGCTGCTCTTAGACTGCAAATGATGCCAGATGTCTTTGACATCCGAATTTATCTCAGTCTCAGTGCTTGAAACAATGGATGATTACGGAAAGAAAACAGCGTTGATGAGCAGAAGAGTCGTTATTTAAACACAACAGTATCCAGCATAGCTGCTAAACACTGGACGATGTTGGAAGTCATCAGCACATCCACATGTTCTTCTAAATGACGTTTTGGGTCCTAAAATATAAACACAGAACGTTATTTATAGGAACTATCACATCCCCATTTTCCGTGTCACACCAGCAACTGGCTCTTCTGAGTTTCTCACTGACAACTGAACAGAGGCTGCTATTAAGCCATTACAACCCCAATCGCTGTTATGTTAGCTGTAGTTTCTCATAAAATGCTTGTTGTTACTGATGGAGCCAGCACAGTGTTTATATGGTGTCTCAGTTACTGATACACGAGAGTGCTGTATTTTGAAGTTCCTGAAACATTACTTTGCACACACTTGCCCCCCAGGTTAGGTGGGCATTTTATAAACAGCATTCATACCTGCCTTCCTCGCCAGTGGGGCATCCAAGAGCAGCTTACACTGCTCTCCTCTCCTCCCTTTTATCCTTATGATAACCTCGTGAGGTAGGTTAGCGGCTGAGTGTGTGTGACTGGCCCAAGATCTGTTTTGTGGCCAGTGGGGTGTTTGGATGGGCACACACTCCATCCCTCTCTGCTGGCTTTCAGACGCTTGGGCAGCTCAGTGTGCAGAAAGGAATCTGAGTGCTTGGAAAGATCTGCTTTGACCAAGAGGTCTGGGAACCTCCAACTTGGAATGCACACAAGGTTCTGGATTAGGGCCAGTGAGAACAGCCTGCCTGGATCCTGATCACACTGGTCCACCCCATTCTTTGAAATCAAATGCACAACACTAACTGCGCCCCTCCCCCCCACTTTATGGTACTAGCATTTAAATAACAGGTACTGGTAATACTAGATACCAGACTTTGCATTACTTTTGCTCCTCAATTGCAGTTTTAGACTATGCTGCTGATTCTGATCCTGAGTCTGGACTAGCAGGGTTCAGCACGGGTCCAAGCTGCTTACTCAATACCTGGGTGGAATGTGTATTAGTTTTCCAGCAGCCTAAGCTCAAACTAACTTCTATGCCCTGTTTACCATAGACCTCATAATTGGAGGACAAACACTACACGAGATACACAGCTGCACAATCCTTAAAAAACAGACTTCAACTGGAATTTGGAAGAGTGAAGGGATGGGCGTGAAGAGTTATTTAAACCTCAAAAACCTTCTCTACACAGCAGCTGCTTTTTCACCTACAAAGGAAATGAGAGGACCCCATCCTCACCATTTTTGACTGCAGCCTCCAAAACTGCTTTTCATTTGTCATGTGTAGCTTGTCCCTTATGTGTAACAGAAAACCTATAAAAGAAGTACCTGCCTAATAAACAATACTGTATAAATGTAATACCTGCCTAATAAACAATACTGTATACATTTATATATATAAGAGCTTGCATCACAAATGAATTGTCAACTTCAAGAAGCATCCATTATAACAGTGCCTCTTTCTTCTTATTCATTTACCAAGTTCATTAATAAAATCTGGGCTCCATTGAAATCAATGGGAGCTTTGCCATTTGCTTCCAATGGAACTGGGACTTCATCCCATGTTATTTTAAGATATCCTCACTCAAAACAAAAGCGCTTTCCAATTAAATAAATGAAAACAAACCATAAAATACAGATAGGAACAACAGTGAGATACAGGGGGAAAACACCCTGAGAGAAAACTAAAAATGCTCTTTTTAGAAACTTTCTAACTTGCAAGCAAAATACAAATTCACGTTTTCCTACGGAATTACATTTATATCTGCATACTTCTGGCTTGCAACATGGTTCAGTCAAGGAGTTTTATGGTTCTCAATGAAGATTCCATTTTGCTAGCTGTAGTTTTGCTTTCTAGCATGCACCTGGCAAGGAAACCTAAGCTCCTTACCCTAAGGTTGTTCTTTCCAGTCCTTTTCTGAACACATATGAAACACGTGAAGCTGCCTCATACTGAGTATGACCCTTTGCCTATTAAGGCCAGAAATGCCGATGCTGACTCGCAGTGGCTCTTCGGCCACTTGGGTATTGGTCTTTCACATCACCTGTTACTGAACCTTTAAGTGGAGAGGCTGAGGACTGAACCTGGGACCTACTGCAGGCAAGCAGATACTCTGTCACTGATCTATGGGCCCTCCCCCAAAGCCTCCTCCTACTTCCCAGTGCTTGAACTGTATGACCTCCTGCTTCCCCCAGGAAAAACCCAATGCATTTCAAAAGGCTCGGCAAAATGAGAAGTAGAAAGGATTCTTCGACTAAGGAAAATGTCTTGCATTCAACTTCATTTGCTGCCATTAAATTTATGGCTTGTACCAGGCATATCAGGTATTCCAACGGGAAGGAGGGTTTCCTTACAGTATTTGATTGGGTACTACAACACTGGACACTAAATAAATATTGCCCCTTTCTTCCAAGAGAAAAAAACAATTTAAAAATACCCACAGTGAAACTCACTGTACTTTAGATTAATTTATTTCACCACCAGACTGGCATTCAGAGCCTAAAGCGTATCTGGAAATAAATCAGTGAAACATTTCTCAAGCCCTGGGTGTGAGGACCCAAATGTGGGTCGTTAACTTTCCTACAGGTGTGGGCCAGGAGGGAGAAGGCGGAACAAGGTGAACTGAGCATGCTGCTCTGGAAGGCTCCATGTTAGACTTGGGTCTATTTTTGGTGTAGTAGTTAAGTGTGCGGGCTCTAATCTGGGAGAACCAGGTTTGATTCCCCACTCCTCCACTTGCAGCTGCTGGATGACTTTGGGCAAGCCATAGTCCTGTCAGAACTGTTCTCTCAAGGACAGTTCTCTCAGAGCTCTCTTAGCCCCACCTACCTCACAGGGTGTCTGTTGTGGGGAGAGGAAGGGAAAGGAGTTTGTAAGCCACTCTGAGACTCCAAGACATCCAATCTCCTCTTCTTCAGCATAATGGCCATAAAATATGGCGTTTGGTAACACCACACCAGGATCCCCCAATGTGGTGCCCGTCAGTACGTCTGACATCTGCAGAGCTTTTCAGAACGTGGGCAGGGCCACTGTAAGACACGGCTTCTTATTGGCTGCCCTCATTCAAGTGAAAAAGTTTTCCATGGCTGCAATAGCAGCCACAGCCACTGGAGGATCAGCAGGACTGGTAAGGACCCAAGATTGTGGTTCTTTCAGGCTCTCGTCTTATTCCCCAGTCTCTTCTTCTCTGAGCATGTTTGGTGTAGTGGTTAAGTGTGCAGACTCTAATCTGGGAGAACTGGGTTTGATTCCCCACTCCTCCACTTGCACCTGGCTGGATGACCTTGGGCAAGCCATAACTCTGGCACAGCTGTTCTTGAAAAAAGAGCAGTTTCTGTCAAGAGCTCTCTCAGCCCCACCTACCTCACAGGGTGTCTGTTGTGGGGAGGGGAAGGGAAGGGAAAGGAGTTTGTAAGCTGCTCTGAGACACCTTTCGGTAGTGAAGGGTGGGGTATAAATCCAATCTCTTCTTTTTCTTCTTCCTATTCCCCTCAGGCCTGCCTGCCTTCCTTCCTTCACCCTCAGGGCCCTGCGGGACCTTTTACAGTTCCGCAGGGCCTGTAAGATGGAGCTCTTCCACCAGGCTTTCAATTAGCGAGCCGCATCCAACAAATCAAGGCCCGGCCCCAATACTAACATCATCACCGACAGCCTGTGCACCACTGGTACAGCCAAGACTGGAATACCAGCCGACTGTACTCTATGTGGATGCTACTAACACCTCGCCACTGTTATACGATCTGTATTAGAACGTGATGTAATGTTTTTATATGTTTATGTTTATAGTTATACTAGGAATAAGGTCCATTGTGGAAATAAATACAACAAGCCCTAGAAAGGGGTTCTGGGCGGGTGCCCCGGCCTGTCAATTTGCTGTGGTGACCTCAGCAGGGTACAATGACACTGAGTCCACCATTTTCTCTGGAGGAACTGCTCTCTGCTACCTGAAGGTTTAATTTTTAGTGATCTCCAGCCCTCACCTGGAGATTGGCAGCAATGGTTCCCCAGGAGGGAATGGCTGGTTTGGAGGGTGGAATCTATGGCATTGTACCTGTCTGAGGTCCCACCCCTCCTCAAACCCCACCCCCTCCAGGCTCCACCCCTCAAATCTCTAGGAATTCTCCAACCTGGAGTTTGCAACCCTATCTCCTTCCCAGCCAACCATCAACTGACCTTTATCTGCCCCTCTGACTTCAGCTTTCCATCTCCTCCTCCCTCCCTCCTGGAAAGCAGTTGTAATTCTGAGTGATCTCCAGCCCCCACCTGGAGATTGGCAAAAATGGTTCCCCGGGAGGGAGTGGCTGGTTTGGAGGGTGGAGTCTATGGCATTGTACCTGTCTGAGGTCCCACCCTTCCTCAAACCTCCCCCTCTCCAGGCTCCATCCCTCAAATCTACAGGAATTTCCCACCTGGAGTTGGCAAACCTATCTCCTTCCCAGCCAATCATCAACCTACCTTTATTTCTCCCTCACTCTTCAGCTTTCCACCCCCCCACCTGCAGCCTCTACCATGCTCTGAAGCCCTGACTGCTATGTCACATTGGCTGTCATACAGGGGCCGTCTCAGCAGGATATAAGGACACAGAGTCCACCATTTTTTCCAGGGGAACTGATCTCTGCCATCTGGAAAGCAGTTGTAATTCTGAATGATCTTCAGCCCTCACCAGGAGATTGGCAACAATGGTTTCCCCCAACAGGCACTAAGGGAAAATGTATTTTACCTCAGAACATATTTTACCTCAGAACAGCAACAGCAAACTTTAGAATGTTAGAGGCAAAGGCCAATGAGGCCGCATATGCAAATGACCTCTGTGTTCCGAGGCAAAGGCCAATGAGGCTGCATATGCAAATGACCTCTGTGTTCTGACTGGCTATGGGGGGGGGGAGAGGAACAGCAAACTGTTTAGAATGTTGGAGGCGAGACTCAAGCAACGCAGCCAGAGGATAGGGACTGCTTCTGAGTGACACACCAGGGAGCCAACTGATTTGGGAGACATGTTGGAATGTTCAGGAGAGTCCATGACCAAAATACAATTATATATAAGGAGAGATTTTATACGTTTCTGCTCCTTTGCCTAATAAATTTTATGTAAGCTGCCCTGCGCCTGCTCTGATAGGGAGGGTGGGATATAAATTTAAAAAAAAAATATTTTGCAAAATGAGAAGTGTTTTGTGTTTTTCTCCACCTTCTGCAGCGGCCATTTTAAGTTTGGCTCCATCTCCTACAGTGGCCATTTTGAGAGGCCCCTTGCCCCTCTCAAAATTTCAAAGGTGCCTGCAGTCTCAAAGAAACTGGGGACCCCTGCATTATACCATATATCTGTAAATACTATGCAGGAAAAAAATAGATCTGTTCATTATTAACTGATGTTCCTGTGTGTTACATTGGGAAGAAGAGTGGGTCCTCAAAAGTACAGTAAATTTACAAGTGGGTCCCACTTCAAAAAAGTTGGGGAACTGCTGCTTTAGAGTATTCAGCACGTTTGATCCTTACAGACACCATTTTATTTATTTACTGACATTATTTATAGCCCACCTTTCTCATTAAGACTCAAGGTGGATTACACTGTGCATGTCAAATAAAATCAACAGCATGGGACATCCAATAAAACAGTACAACAGAGTTTAGATTGACTTTGGCAATGACAGATTTCCCCCCATCCCCATGGAGGGGAAACTCATATCCCCTAAATAGATCACCACTGAGTCTCCTCTCAGTTTTCAAGTGTGTGTGTGTGTGTGGGTTGCTAGTCACATAAAGAGTTCAAAGCTCCTGGAGAACACTGAAGGTACACACGTCTCTGGATCAAGGCACAGGTCTTATTTATTTAATTCATATATACCACACCTTTCTCCCAATGGGGACCCAAAGTGACTTACATCATTCTCCTCTCTTCCATTTTATTCTCACACGACAGTATGCATAAAAAACACACCTTCGCTATTGCAATCATGAAGCTAATTGTTTTCCAATGCAAAGGAACACCAAGTCGCTTAAGGGCCACACGTGCACTGGTAATCGGTTCAACAACTGCTGGCTACAGAAATATGTGAGCGTATTCTTTTGGGGGATGTTCAGCCCAATAACAGAAATAATACAGATTCCTTTCAAAGCCTAATATGCCAGATGGTTTATTTAGATACAAAAGGTACCATAATAAAACCCATGGCAGGTAACGAATGGTAGCAGTTCTTCTGTCTGTTATTGAGACTACCTCAAGTCAGAGACTTGCAATAATTTGCTCCAGTAGAAATAAGTGAACTCTTTGTAAGGAGTTAAAGGAAGGGGGGGGCTCTACCAGCATGTGACTAAACAAAAATATACAAATCATGTTATTTCACGTCAGTATAATTCATTACACCTCACCTGCTTGCCAACATTTTTTATTGCCAGCTGTTCAGGTGTCATTTTATCTTCTTCCTCTACAGCCTGCGAAGGAAATGCGGGAAAGGTTAACACATGAGATCTTATTAATTCCAGAGCCAAAACCACTATTTTCTTAAAAATGAACATAAAGCTACAGCATCCTTTAAAGAATTACACTCCCAATGGAAAAAGGAAGCTAAACTATGCTGGTTTCAGGAAGTACAACAGTATCAGGTCATGTTCATCAGGGTAATCCTGACCAATGTTCCCTCTAAGCTGTGGAGTCTTGTGAGGAAAAATTCTGCTTTGTGAGCTCCTGGCATTAAAGTTGTGAGCCAGCGATTTGGCTACTGCATCAATTAGTTTGCTCTGGAGCCCTCCTTCCTGAGCTGAGACAAAAATGTGTGAGCTGGAGGCTAGAAAAATGTGAGCTAACTCACACTAACTCAGCTTAGAGGGAACATTGGTAACAGTAAAGATCCATGCTCTTTAGTTATCTGTGTGGGATTCAGTCTCATTCCAGCCAATGCTTCTGTTGAGGGAATACTGCATTCTTCCCATCTGGCAGCAGGAAAACCATGATTGTTACTCCACAGCACATTCCCACTGGTATTGTAAGTGCCCTGAGTGTGCTTATTTCTTATATTACCATTTCCAAGACTTGGGGGGGGGGGGGGGCCTAGGGGAATACTCCAGGTGTCTTTGTAAGGACCGAGGTTGAGTCTTTTCTATGATGTTTGGCTAAAATGAAAACAAAGGTGAGGATTCTCCGCTTTGGGAATCAGCTTCCTGCTCTTTCAAAGAGCAGAAGCGCACACAACTGCCATTGCCTGATGTCACCTAGCTAACAGATAACCTCAGAACACAAGCCAGAAAGTGTGCTGACTGGCTGACCAATACCTCAGCCCTAGGAACTCTCACTGGTTGAATGACACCAACTCCTGTGGTCCTAATGCAATATAGGCTTACAGTGGTACCTTGTTATAATTCTTTGCTAATTCCAGCATTTCCTTCACTACTGTTTCATTAAGTTTGCAGTGTTCACTGTAGTCTTGGAGAGTTAACCCTTCCATCCAACTCTTCTTATGCAAATTCAGCAACATCTGCAAAAAAAACAAAAACAAAAACCCCTGACCCAGTCACAACACAGTTTTTTAAAAAGTGTATCAGATTTCAGCAGACACTCAAGATGGTTCACATGGATGAATTACAGATGCACACTCAGGCAGTTAAAGTTGGGGAGGATTTGCTATGATTAAGTGCAGGTATCATGGTAGTTGAAACGTTTAAATCAATTTCAGTTCTGCAACAGGATCTAAACTGCAAAAGACACTGGAAGGACAGAAGAATAATCCTGCAGACATCTGGTGTCTGCTGGTACTTGTAATGATCATTGCCAAGAGATCGGAAAGTTTCTGGTGATGGGAAGGCATTCAGAACATTGTTGTCAAGTCTGAATGACATGGGCCTCCACTAGATGAATTTTTCCCTGTTGCACAGATTGACTTGTTACCTTGCTCATGAGTACCCATATCCTTGGCGATGATCTGATGCGACAGAAATTGTTTGGGATATAAAGTAATAGAGAAACTGGAGGCTACCCTCACAGGGAGATTCTGAAAGACCTTGATTAAGTGCTAAAAATTGTTTGTGATCATGCGGTTTCAAGGCCTTCAGCCAGACCATCAGCTTCCAACACATAATTGGTGTCAGAATTGCTGAGGTCCCATTCTCAGTCATGAGAACAAAGTCACGGGCGTGGGGAAATGGACATCACACTGAAAGGATGCCAGCACACTGGGTGAAGGCTATACACGTTAATGGAAACATCCTTGAATCAAAAAATCTTTTCCTTGTCACACTCAGCAATTACTGTTATCACCTTAGCAAAAATGCTTGCAGTGCAATGAATGAAGATGGAATTAACCTGAGGGGGAAAAAATTTAAGGTCCAGACTCTAGAAGCTGTGCAAAAAGAGGGGGAAATAAAAACTTAGTGCAGGAGTTGACACGAGAAGGGACAGCTCTGAGTCGACATTTCTCGATGCCTTGCAGATACTGATGTACTAAACACAGCCCCTATACAAACACACCAATAACATGTTCTCAAATCTGTCTGCCTGTGCATATCATGGGTTTGTTAGGGGGTTTTCAAAGCAGCAAAAGAATTTAACACTTTTGAGTCTTGCAAGCTCAAAGGAATTGGCTCTGAGTGAGAAAGGCTGGATTCTGTCTGGGTTCATCACCTTCAGTAAAATGACAGACATATCGACAGTTGACCGAATACTGCCTTTTGTTAATTTCCATGCAATTCCAAGGACACCAAGCACAGCAGGACATCTGTACAGAGGCATCCACAATGCCAAAGATCCACAAACCAGGTAGTTTGTTCTGAACATCATATCCTAGTGATCTGGTGCACTGGGGAGAGGTTAGTAGACTTTGTAAATTAGAAAGGAACGAAGTATGGACCCAGAAGGCCTTTTGGGGGTCACTTCAGTTTATCCCGTATCCCTTCCCTGTATGATTTCATCCTTCTCTCCATCTGGCAGTCTGCCATATCCCTTCCCTTTCCCCTGCTTCTGTCTCTCCCTTCTGCTTACCAACAAACTTTCTTTTATTTGCCCCACCAACAGTCTTCAAATTTATTATTTACTTACTGCATTGATATCCCACCTTCCTTCTCCAATGGGCACCCAAAACAGCTCACATTATTCTCCTCTTGTCTACTTTATACCACCAGGCCCACATACGTTTTGTGGCATCAAGTTTTAGCTATTGCCATACCTGGGTGATTTACCCATGTTGCATGGTAGCTAGCTGCCCAAGGGTGGTTGCTGGGCCCAGGCCTGGTGAGCCTTCCCCTCCAGGTCAAAAGGGAGCAGAGCAGAGGTCAACTCAGAGGCTAAAACAGCACTGCAAAGGGCCTTCCCACCCTTCCTTTTACTGGCAGAAACCAAGGTTTGAAGGCCAGCAATATTATTATGGTTACCTAAAAACATCCACAATGGCTAGAGGGCATCCCCCCCCCCCCCCCCCCCCCACAAAAAGACGCTCTTTCTTTTTTTAACCACTCAAAGTATCATCATCATCATCATTATCATCGTTATTGTGTTCCAGATTTTTCTGCAAACTGGAGCTTTTCTCAGGTTTGTAGAAAGATCTGTCTTGTCTGCCCACGGCTTTAGTCTCCGGATTTCCGTATCAATAGATGGGGGCCAGGTTGAGAATTAGATATACTGATGCTGCACTTGGGTGATAATGGGTATGCAGTCCTACAGTGAAATTCTTGTTGTTATCTAAAGAGAAGAGAGACCACACCATTAAAGTTCTAATGGAACCCAATGAACGTACTTTGCACTGAACTTGTGTGACAGTTCTGAAGGTTTTAAAAATGTGTTTTTGAAAAACTGCTTCATGAAAAACCAAGGAAAACACACGACCCAGACTGTCACCTTATTTTATTATGCATGCCTTCATGACTTTGAGGAAACACATTTTATGACCGCTGATGTATCCTATGATTCCTCCAAAGAGCTCAGATGTTCTCCCCTCCTCCATTTTGTCTTCAAATCAGCTCCCAGGCAAGTGGGGGGGGAGAGATGCTGGCTCAAGATTACTCAGTGAACTTTGCAGCTGAGTGGAAATTTGAACCTGAATCTCTCCAGCCCTAGGTCAACTCTCTAACAACTCCACCACACATTTGGACAGTCCTGGAAGATTCTTTGGAATATGTAGCTGATCCCTCAGCTTGCCTCCTCATACCCATGGGTACTGAGAGGCAGAAGCATATTTACAACCTATACTGCAGCAGCTGCATGAGTTGAATACCATACAAAGTACGGCTTCTGACCTTTAAAGCTCTCTAAAGCACAGCTATGCATGCACCCCAAAATGACTTCCCTTTGCAGCCCATTAAGAGTGGTGCATTACATCCTTAGACTTTACAGCTGTGAGCTTTTGGCATGAAGGTTGTTTCAGTGATGGTCTTGATGTTAGGGCATACATGCCCTGGGCCAATCCAACAAGTGTTCCACCATGCAAGGATTTATGGCACCCAGAAAAGCCTACCTTCCTCAACAGGCCTTTTACAAGAAGACATGTTTTCTGGCGATTCGACCAGCATGTTGACTTGCATGCAAACGCTCAAGTAAAGCTGAATCGCTCTGGAGCATTTTCTACATAGTCTAGTTTTACAACGTTTATTTAAATATTGTAAGGTATTTGGGACCAAGCAAGAAAGTAAGGCACAAGCCTTTTTAAAAATTAACAAATGCAAGAAAATTAACAGGTTCATTGCAGAAACGGAAGACAAGCTTGCAAAAAGATGTGGCTTTAAAAAACAGAATGCCCACTTTTTGTCGTGATTTAAACAAAAATGCTCATAAACCATCTAATTAAGACAGACTGATTTCCACCAACAACTTATTTAGCATTCCCTTGTTATGCATGCAGATGCCTTCTGGAGAAAATGCAGTTTCCTACAAGAGTACAGATTGAGGTTCACGTGGTGCGGCAATACATGTGCTATATGATATACAGGAGCAGGAGGGGGAAAAATGAGATAGACAATGACAATGGAAGAGATCAGAAATTAAAATTCAGATCACAGAACAGCTGCATGCCTCTAGTCAGTTTAAATAATCTGCAATGACTTTTTTTAATACACTCCAAAGCAAATAATTGAAAATACCATAGGGGAAAAAATGAACTTGCCTTCTGTTCTAGCTCGTTCTTTCTGTAGTTGATAGTGATGGAATAGTAATGTCT
The DNA here is from genome assembly GCF_001447785.1 of Gekko japonicus. Lineage (NCBI taxonomy): Eukaryota > Metazoa > Chordata > Lepidosauria > Squamata > Gekkonidae > Gekko > Gekko japonicus. The sequence continues at coordinate 78,657 of NW_015161968.1, forward strand.
ATTCAGACCATGAATTAAAGCCTAGAAAACACATAAAAAAGATAAATAAAATACCCTTGAGCATATCCAGAATGAGGCAGAACTCTGGAAATGCTGGAGTTCATGAGATCCAGACTGTCTTCGCCAGCACCACATCTGATTTCTACCACCAGTTTTTGTTCATGAACTTCTCTCCCTGATGAAACAGTTATGCAGGACGCTTAGCTCTTACAACGTTCATTTCATGCATTCAAAGAGATTCATTCCTTATGGAACCATACATCTTTTCTTCAAGCTTGCCCTTTGCAATCGTGACACTGAAAATCTCCCCTTCTGTTCAGAAAGGTTCAAAGCAACATGCATCATCACAGTAATCCTTAGAACAGCCAGGGAAGGAGGGACGGCATGATTGTCCTGAAGCACAGAGGCTACGGGAACAGCAGCTTACGGAGACAGGGGTACGGATGTGGCTAGAGTATAAGTCAGGACCTCAGGATATACTTGAGCACTGTGCATCTGGCAAACCCTAGTATATATTAACAGGTGGTATCTTCTCCTACGTGAAAGATTAAAGTCTCTCTGTGTATGTCCCTGTGAGCTTCAGAATGCCACCTTTGGGCTGTTTGTTATTAAAGCCGCCTTGAGCCTAGAGGAAAGGTGGGGTACAAATGTTTAAATAAAAGTGGCCTCCCTGGCACTGATGAGGACCTGTGCTGCCTCTGTTGTTGCTCCCACTTGACGGAAAGGGCCCCTTGAGGAAGGGAGGGGAACACCGTCCTCTCAAACTCTGAGGAGGTACAGGAAATCTGTTGTATTCACCAGGGCTTTTAACGGAGGGTAGGTTGCAGACATTTTATTAGGTTGGGGGAGTATAACTGGTGGTTCAGTTGTTTTGTGTCATAAGCCACCAGGAAAGGAGGATGCACAGGTGTCTTTATGCATGCAAATCTTGCTGTGTTCCTGCAACTTCACCAAACACAATATGCATTTCCTACAGATGCAACAGAAGTGTGAAACAGACAAAAAGTCAAATTAGGAACTTAGTACAGGACAGGACTGATTCTTGCTACAGCCGGCAGCCCAGATTTTAAATTTTTGAGCAATCATGCCAAGGGGGGGGGGGAATCATACAGTACAACATGATGAGACTCGATTATGTTCTTTCTACAATAGTTAAATTCTTGTTATAGTACCTGTCATATGCATTTTAAAAGAAATGAACGTTAAATACATTTGTGCAACTACTTCTGGCCAGGATCCAAAGAAAGGAGAACCACACTCGCAAATGGGAGTATGATGGTATCTGATGACTGCTCCCCCCCCCCCCACACCCTTTTGCATTCTAGCAGTTCCTTGCTGGCTGAGAAGACCGGTTGCCTTTGAAGCCAAAAAGCACTTTCACTCCAGCAGTGGGAGCTGCTTCCATCAACTATCATGTTGAGGGGGCCATTGCCCCTAACGCGAGTGCACCACTTCTTTGAATCCCGCCCTCCATTTTGTAAGGACTGCTACGCATTAAGCCGAAGTGAGTGAAAAGAAGCCGGGAAATACACAGCAGGTTCAGTACTGGCTTAGAATCAGCAACACAACCACAGCCGGTAGAAGTGGGCTACGCTTCTAATGGCTGTTTGGAGACCAATATATAACTTAACTTTCTAAAGGGAAAAAAAGATAATGAAGCAGGAGGACACTGTGGGGGTTTACACAAGAGGTCATTACATACTACCTAAAAAAGCCCAGTAATGTATTCTCTGGAAAGATACAAGCACAGGCTTGCCTGCATCCAATCAAAAAAACATTAGTGGGCTCTTTCATACTCATTACACTTTGCCGTTTGCGCCAACTCATATAAAGAGCACAATCCTTCTGCCCTATTAAACCAAGAATTCTGCCATGTGCATTGAGATCTCTTGTGAAGCTATTGTTAGACAGAGAATCTGTGATGAAATAATCAACTGGTCTATCCATGTTTTTGATGTCAGAGGGGTTTAACTATGACTAGATCGGAAGTCTCCAAGGTGAGAATGAGAGCTGGAGTCTCTGGTTCCAGCTTGACGGTGGGGCTACGCTGTTTTCAAAGGCAAGGGCAGTGTTTACAGCGTATGTTGCTATTAGTGCTCTTGTAATTAATCTTCAGAGAAATAATTAGGCTTTGTGGTTGCAACTATCTGGGCCTTTTAAAATGCATTTTAAAGAAAAATAATAATTTTTTTGGCAGTATTATCATCAGCACACGAGAATGGCAATGGCAAAGAAGTTAATCATTCATGAGGGAACGCTTGTTGAAGAAACAAGATGCTTTCTACACAGAAAGTCCCCACCCCCAACCTGTATCGCAGAGAACTGAAAGCCAAATGCCATCTTTTGGCAAGATTTATTTGGGAGTACACTGTACTGATCCAATTCTCTTATCTTTCCAGAAAGTACATCAAAATATAAATTTAAGCACATATAAAAGTAAAAAGATTGAGGTTCATGTTCTCTAAAGGCTGGTGCAAACTTAACAGCCCTGATCTCCTGTTATCAGTTTCCCTGCTTTCAGTTTGTGAGTTTTACTGACTTATTTAGAGGTGACGGGGGGGGAGGGGGGAGAGAAATATGCAAGACTGCATTATATAGCAGGCATTTTTTAAAAGGAAATATGTTTCGAATTGGCTACTATCCTAAACCATACTTGTTTGGAAGTTCCACTAAAATAAACTGTATTGTCAGAAATATACACCTATGAGCCTCTTCAGAAATCCTTTGGGTTCCAAGATGGCAATAGTTCAAGACTGCGAGAGAGATCCTTTCCTTATGAGTAGGAGATAAGCAGTGGACTCGGAGATGAACGAGATCTACCAGTTCATTCACTGCTTTCTACTTGCACTGGCTAGAGGCACAGGAAGAGGTGCACAAGTCCAAGAAATGCTCCTAATTTCATTTTGAGTAAACTCTGGGACATGAAAAAACTACTAGCCTGTTAGTAGTAGTAGAAATAGTAGTAGCAGGAGGAGGAGGAGATTGGATTTATACCCTGCCCTTCACTCGGAGTCTCAGAGCGGCTTACAAACTCCTTTCCCTTCCCCACAACAGACCCCCTCCCTGTGAATAGGTGGGGCTGAGAGAGCTCTTTTGAGAACTGCTCTTTCAAGAACAGCTCTAACAGAACTATGACTTGCCCAAGGTCATCCAGCACCTGCAAGTGGAGGAGTGGGGAATCAAACCCGGTTCTCCCAGTTTAGAGTCCTCGCACTTAACCACTACACCAAACTGGCTCTAATCACATGTTTCCGGGTTTTACGGTAATGCTCTAACTCTGTTTAACACTATGGTGTGACTGCTCTTATGTTATGGTCTTTGTTATTCATAAGAAAAACTAAGACCAAGAGACAGTGAGAAAAGCTATTGAGCAACCACTGAGAAAGACATGAGTAGCGCAAAACTAACCTGCATATGATCTCTTGAATAACACACAACTGCACCAAAAAGACATAGCAATGGTAACACAGAGAATAAACCCATTATGTACATTTTTGTTCCGAATGAAATGCAGCTGAATCTTCATAGCAATATTTAGTATTTCATAAACCTAAAATGTGGTGTTTTAACTTCTTTCCATTTTAAATACATATAGGAAAGGAATGGGCACAAAATGATCAGCGATTATGTTTTGAGCCACAAGAATCACGCACATTTCAAGGTGAACACAGCAATATCAAACAATGAATTTTACCTGGATAGATGGTTTGTTTAAGTGACCCAGATTTGAAGTTGTTTGTCTTGGTTCATGTCCCAAGACCATCATATTAGCATTGATCAATCTGAAGGCATCGATAACAACCTGTAAAAACAGGACGCCAAAAGTCAATTCTTTGTAGAAGACGCAAGCGACTGCGCCAAGTTAACAGTGGACAAGTCACGATCAACTCACATCTGAGTTTTGGCCTTTTTCCAGAAAATTATTTAATTATAATATTAATAAAAAAGAGACAGCCTCCTGCTGACTTTGCCAGCAGCCCACCAATTCTATCTTATATTGTAAGGTGACACCAATTACCGTATGTTTCAAGGAAGGGAAAATACATTTAAGCTTTATATATTTCAGGAGCTAACTATATCTCTTTCTCTATATACATATATACACACACGCTATGTAACTTTAGAGACATGTATATATTTGTCACCTACATCTTACCTAGTCAAATTGAATGACAGAGAGACTAAAACTGAAAGTGAGCACAAGCTAAGGGACTATGTTTAAAGCCCAGTCCTGTCACATCAATTATACCACTGGAATACTTGAAATGACAACAAAATTATAGTCAGCAAGGAACTTGTCCCATGTATTCCCTTCTAGTCAGATGCTTTTTACTCCCTGCAAGTAGGAAAGAGGTTATAAACTGTCGGATGGATTATGACCACCTTGTCAGTGTCACGGCCAGGAGTAAAACAGAGGGGGAAAAGAGAAGGGGGGGGGATCAAGGTCAACTTATAGCAGAAAGTATGTGGTAGGCAACTTTCAGAAGTTTATTACTTATTTTTGTTTGCTTCTATAAGACTCCACAAATGACGGACTTGTGTGCTGTGCTGATTTTGTCCAAGGACCTTTCAGAAAGCACTCAGACTACAAAACAGAGGGACCCTATCTAACATGAGAATGATGGAGAACTCTCAGTTTCCTGTCTCCTCTTCCCCACTGCAGTCCAAAGTGCCCCTCCAAATCATGTCCCGGGAGATCAATGACCCCCAAGGAACAGCATTGTGGGGGGACAAAATATGAAGTGATAACTAGAAAAAATTGCACCTTCCGGCAAGTTAGGAAAAGTGTAGTGTATCCTCATCTGAGATGAGACTACAGTACAATCACCAGTTTAAAGCTCCAAATTCAACTGCTCCAGCTTGTAACTCCCTTTAGCTACAAGGTCATTAAGTGACCTTAGCAAGCTACGATCCTTTGTCTCCTGTCAGCAACACAACTGAATACTGACCTTGTATAGAAGATTTTTTTTGGGGGGGGGGTGTGTGTAAAAATGACAGAGATAATGTGAAGCACTTTGAAATTCTGAGGTTGGCATCTGTTTCACTGAGAAAGCATTCAAGGACAGAACAAAATCTGTGTTGCTGTGTTAAGCAGTTTATACCAGCACACAACTATGGCAGGTATGGAAGTCGAGAGGTAGGATGGAGGCTCTATGGCCTGGGAGCACTTGAACCTTTTTTTTTTTAAATAGGAAGCACTTGTATGTGAAAAACTGTAGTGCCTGTGGCTACAGGTGCACACACTGAAAGCCAGTTAGGGCTTCTCAGTACATGCATGTGCCATTAAACAGATGAACACGAGATCATGTTTTTATGCCTCTGTCTATGTACAGGGGCTTTCTAGGTAAGACTGGCATAGGAACCAATTTCTAGACTAAGGCCAGGAAAGTGTTAAGAGCACAGGAGAGAACCATCCAGGGCCCATTCCCAAGACAGTTTTGTAAAATGAGACAAAGCAGCAGGAAGGAGTAAGAAGGATCAATGATGCAAAGATTAGAAGTCTCACAAGGACCTGATACTGCTGAACTAAATGAGGTTAAACACAAATCCAGAGACCAGCAAAGCAAAAAGATTGCCATACCTTCCTCCAGAAACTGTTTGGCCCTGCCCTTCGGCTGGTACCTGAAGACAGCAGCGGTGGCATAATTGTCTGTAAGTACTGGGGGGGGGGGGGGGGGCCCTGCAACAACTTCCAGGTGATTATATTCCCTCTGCGTCTCAGTGGCAGCAGTGAGAGGTTAATGAAAGCCTTACTAACAGCCTCACTAACAGATTACACTGTGGTTTGTCATTTGTGGTTTTATTTTATTATGCACAATTTAAATTGTCATTTGTAAGCCCAGAGGGCCATGAGGAAAAGTGGAATATAAATATTTTAATAAATAAGTCACAGTTCATATAAAGCACCACCATGAGTTCAAACAGTAAGAAAAGCCACTAACAGTGCAATCGTATGCAGAGTTGCTCCACTCTAAGCCCACTGATTCCAATGGTCTAAAAGTAGAGTAACTGTGCATAGGATGGCACTGAAATTCCAAGTGCCAATTCCAAGTGCCTGCCCTACACCAATTCAATCAAATGGATGAATTTTCCTAGCCCATTATACACAGTGAATTGTTGTCCTGTACCCAAAGTTTCCTTTAAGTACTTGTAAACCAATTTTAGTTACATTTTAGGTTAGTTATTTCATTTATAGCCTGCCATTCTAGTAGAGACCTCAAGGCTGATTATAACATATACAAAACATTTGACCAAACAGCATAAGGCACCCAACAAATTTTGCAGTAGAACTACGATTAGAGTTCAAAAACAATGGGGAGGGGCACAAAAACCAACCCCCCCCACTATGGCACGAAAATATACCTCAATGCAGAAAGTGAATTACAAATGCAGGAGACAATGCACATGAACATCACTAAAATGCAGTTGCTTTTAGCAATGCTAGGGCAAAAAAAAAGTTCCCTGCAGATCTGACCATTGGTCACAGGCCTCTAACAGCAGAGGGAGAAAGTTATTTCACTACAATTACAGGATATCTAAGTAAGTGACGTAGAATGTCCCCAGTGCTGCCACTTCAACCTAAAACGCAGGAAGGTATTTCTTGGGAATCAAAGAAGGGTAAAAGTGTGTACAGATGACCTTGGTCAAGCCTCCCTCATCATCTTGAAGCTGGAGACAGAGACACTGGTAGCCTTGGACCCTCAATTTAGTATACACAGCCTTCAACATATGTAATAAAAAGTTCAACCAGTGGAATTTTAAATAAGAGGCTAATTGTTGATGCTCTCTTAGCCTGGGAGCTGTTATTTTAAGCTGTCTGTGATGCGTTTTGTGACCCATGTTTTCTTGTTGGGCTGGGATTTTTTCAATGCTGGATTTTAATTAATATTTTTAATGTTTTGTTATTATTACTTTTATTTTGTACGCTGTCTTGGGCAGGTTCCTGGAGAGGCTGCAGAATAAATAAATAATAACCTCATGTAGCTCCCAGAGGACTTACCAGTGGAGATCACGATAATCAGAAACAAAAAGCAGACCAATATCAACTAATATGAACAGCACAATTACTAGGCATAACATTTCTAGCAGAAGTCCCCCTAATTTATGAAGGACATAGTACAACTCCTCAGACTTCTGTTTAAGGAATATAAAAAACAGGACTCGGTGAATGGTTTCTGTGCCATATTCCTTCCCTCACCTTCTATTCCCTTTCATGGACTGGTAAGCACCATCTTCTCCACCATGCATCCTAGGTCAGATTGAAAAGTATTCTCTCTTCTTATTCCACCTTTATTTATTCTGTTTATTTATTTTTAAGTATCATTCTTGGTTCACTTGCCTAATCCATTTGGGCAGTTTTCAGCAAGCCATGCTTTACCTTCAGGGGCCTCTGGCACAAGGCACCTGTAATTATTCAACGGCACTAATGCACTCAGGAGTCCTACCTTGGGTCAGGCTACATTCCTTCTACCCTGTGATTACACAGACTAATTTAAAATATAGAATTTAACTTGGCCACAGTTCGCCTTCCCTCCCTTGTAACCATTTGCTTAGCCTAACTGGCTTGGAGATCATGCATTATCTGTTTGTATTGTCCTGCTCCCCTGCATTGTGTTCTACTTATGTAATACCATTTTCTGCATTGTTTAACATATGTCTAATATATTACATTTTGTTTCAGTCTTCAGTAGTCCTATTATATTGCTTATTAGAGGTCTCATTCTATTGACTGCATCAACTTGCACTGTGTAATCCACCTTGAGTCTCAATGAGAAAGGTGGACTTTAAAGAAACAAAAATAAATAAATAAATAAATAAATAAATAAGGAAGTAGGCCTGATGTCTGAAGAAATCTTGGTCAGACAACCTAAGCATGTGTGCAAGTTTCTTGCACCAGTGGGTGCTATGCCTCATGACTGTAGCCTCATCCATGAGTTGTGCGCACCGCTGTGATGAATACAGGAGCGGCAGTAAGGGGCAGGGCTGGATTCACAGCTGACAATCCTGCTCATGCGTTGAGCAGCACAGAAGTAACAGCCTTCCTCTGCATTCCTTGAATAAAGTTTGTTCCTTCGTCATATTCCCCCCGCAGCCCTTTTTGTACAAGAATGGGGGATCTACAGGATAATGGTGGGAGGTGTTTCTCCCCTACCCATGCATGGCTCTCCCTTGCTACATTAAGGCAAATGACAACGCAACTAAGAAAATTTAAGTATTTTAGATATGTATGCCATCTATGATTATTTTTTAAAAATATATTTTTCATGTAACACTGGTTATTCCAAACTCTCAAAACAGCATCCAAGCCAGATGTTCTAATTTATGAACACCTGCAAATACTCAACCACAGCAGAGAGGGAGTATAAATAAAAAAGTAAGCAAAAACAAAACTGAATTTCGACAGCATCGTCCTCTAGGGGTTTACTTGACAGGAAATCACACAAATAAAGAATTTACTCTGAGGAGAAAGATACAATTCCTTGGCAGGGCATCAGAATCACAAGGTGGTTCATCAGACTTAAGAGTACTAACACTTACAACTCTTAGATTGGATTCTAGCTGACTGCTCCACTAGAGCACATGGAACCCATCCAAGATTGACATGGCATTTTCTAACACTATTGCGTCTACTCAGATTTGCGCTTCAGTATGCACTTTGTCTTTCTGCAAAGGATGCTAAATAAGTGGCCAACGTCAGGTTATCCAAACTCTGCCACGGCAGCCTGTTTTTAACACGGCCATGTCTGAGCAGCCTTCACAGTGAAACACCTTAAGCCATCTAGTGGTCCCCCGGGAAACTACTCTAGGTACACTGTTTTGGAACCTTGAATATGCCCTCAATCAAACAGTCCTGAAACACACAATGGAATGATTTTAAAATTTATCTGGAAAAGAACTGGGATGTGAAACAAAACTTAATATGTTTAGATCAATATTAAGTCAAACGATGTTATCTTTAGATTGTAATGATGAAAAACTGATATTGTTGATGATATGAAGTAATTTGGAGCAGGGGTGGAAGCATTGTGGGAAGCCATTGGAGGGAGGGGAGGAACTGGGAATGGGGTAGACAATTGATAGAATGAAATGTTTTATATGTTGTATTCCTGAGAAAATAAAATTTGTTTACCAAAAAAAAAAACAGTCCTGAAACACACAAGTTTCATTATTATTTCCACATTGCCAAGGCTGGCAGTTTGCCACCTCCCCATCAATGCTGGAGACCTTGGTTTCTCTGGAGGAGGAAATTATACAGGGCTATTACGCTTGTGGACTGAACCCAAACGGCAGTACTTTATTAAACCTATAACTGTATACTACTCTGCATTAACGGGAACTTGCTTTCTTATCAACTACTGTGCAAAAATATGACTTGAGTGACATTTTGCTTCTGCTGAGCAGCATCATTACAACCAATGAAGAGGGGGGAAAAGGAGAAGAATACTTAACTATCCCAAGATTAAAGGAATTCACTGTGATCACTATAGCAACTGTCTTAAGGAAAACTAACATGCTCAACAACCTGCAACCTAAAATTAGATCTGGGACGCAACAAAAGCATAAATGCAGCAATACACCCTACATTTTGATATCTGTGCAAGTCTTATAATTGCTTCTTTCCCCCCTCCTGCAACAAGAACAAACGAGTTCCTTCTTTAGAGAATCATATCAAAATAAATAGGCTCATTAATGTCCAGTGCACTAATGAGCAATGGATGAAGAAGGTGTTAATTATGCTACAGTAAGATTCAAGGATATAAAACCCTGGTGAGCTCCTGGATATATGTAGTAGCTCAAGCCTTCTCTAGGTTTGTGCACTTTGAGGTACGGGGGAGACTAGGAAAGCAACGTGGTCACCTTAAATTCTGCAGTGGAAACTTTACAGACATAGCAGTAGGAACACAGTGAGCACAGAGGTCAATTCAAGAGGGGGGGGGGAAATCAATGTTACTTGCATGGTTACAAGTGTTTGAGTTCTCTTTAGACCTCTCAGCTTCCTTTGACCACAAAGACTTGTAAATTGCATTAAAATGTAGCCTGAACTCTTAATGCAAAATCACTTCTTCTCTGAGAAAGGGAATAAAGAGTACCAGGTAATACTGTGGTTTCATTTTTTTTTTTTTTAAAGGTGTACAGATTAATGTGGTAGGGTTGGAGTGGGAATTATTAAATGCTTTCCTATGGTACAATTCTTTCACTAACTGGACGATTTAATTCTGCCTGGTGCAAGTGCCTTGAGACTTTGCAGAGGTCACTTCAACAGTAGACAGCTTATAACAAAACCATTAGCGGTTTGGCTAGCTTAAGGAAACCTCTTACTTTCCTTTTTTTGTTTATTATCACTGCATGAATCTGCAGCATATGATAGTTTATAATTTCTCAGGCTTGTTAAATTCATGTTAAAGGTCTGTTTTCTTGTTGAATAAATTTTGTTCATATAATGCTGCCTATTTCGTACAGTGAGTCTTTAATAGCACCTTTGGTCTATGCGCAACTCACAGATCAAAACAGAGGACTAAAATAGGGGTTGATG